>NC_092053.1:16702606-17008199 GCF_003086295.3 Arachis hypogaea | reverse complement strand
ATTGATAACTGATGATTATTCTTGTCCTCTAAGTTTCTGATTTTTTATTACTGATGATTATTGGTTCATGCTATATGGTTAAAAGGAGGTTTTGTGATGATCTAATTTCTGCATTATCCTGTTCTGATTTTTTTTTGTGCTCTGATGCCTTTTGTCAATTTTTACTCTGATATTTATTGCCAATTTTTCTGAAGCTTTCTTTTTTTATAACTGAATATGAGCAAATGCTTCAATGAGCCTGATTTATTACCTTGTTTGGCAAGAAATTTTGTTGGGCAGGAAATTGTTTTGAACGTGTTGATATAAGTATGTTGAGTCTTGGTTATTTGTTGCAATGTACTCTGAAAATACTCAGGCATACTTTGTTCTATGTTGTGAGCAGCGGGTTATCTAAAAGATAACAAATTTAGCTTTGATTATTCTTATCCATCTGCTCAAAAATCAAGTTGTTCAACATGTTTTTGTCTAAAAGACTCCATATGTTGAATACATTAAATTTTTTTTTAACTGTTCTAAGTTTGTTTTAAGCATGTTTCACGTACTGCTTCCACTGAAAAAATTGCACACATTAAGGGGGAGCTATATGACAAATGGAAAGGGGGAGGATTCAAAATCTTTAAGGGAGTACTCTTAATCCTTAACCTCTTTCAATTCATTTTTAATAATGTTTGCCATCAAACGGGAGATTGTTGAGTTTGGAAAACTTCAAATTGTTATGATGATCAAACATTATTAAAAATATTAATTACAAAATTATTAATTTAACTTTTTATTCAAATTGGCTGTTTAATAATTTTGTTGGTGTGCAGATTTTTGTTGGACCAAAGTCACATAAGCCTAAATTGATGTATGATTTAATTTGCTTGGTGACAATTTGGATCTTTCAGGTCTCTGAGGTTTGAATTAAAGAAAAGTCCAAAAACCTCAGGTCCATTTTTGATGAAACAAATTGTTGAAGAAAGTGGCCCAAGGATGCCATACGTTAATCACAAAACAAAGGGGTTCAACTTTGTTGAAGCATGATTCGGTTACCCATTTGATTTGGTGGAATCTAAATTTTAATTAAATTAATTGAATGCATTGGTAACAGGAAAGAGAAAAATCAAAATTGATTTGATTGCTTTTATTGCATCACACGTTACTATGCATAGGGGAATGGAAGTGGGATTTAATTTGATTAATTGTATTCATTGCTTCCAGAGATTCCTTTTCTCTTCTCTCTCTTCTCTCTCTTGTTTTCAGGTTGTCACTTCTATCAGAGAAGAAGATAGTAGAAGCTATCAGTAAAAATCACAAAGAGGCTAGTAACAAGCAAGAGGCAAAGGTGATGATGGCCCTTGCAAAAAGAAAATCCAAGGTATGGCATGGCTGAGATTTTTTCCACTTAAGGCAAGATGTGGTGAAGAAATTTCAAGATCTCCATGCCTAAAGTAGTAGCAATCCGTTTCGGTCAGAGAAGAAGATCTATGAGGTGAAGCTCGTTTCCACTTTTGTTCATCCATCACAGAAGGTAGTTACTGGACCTACATGGAGGAAGAAGCAAAAATGGAACAGATGGAGCTGTCAAGGATCAGAGGTTCATCAAGGGTCAGAGTTCTTTCTTAGAGCCAAAGACAAGATCAAGGGCTCAGATTGAAGAAGATTGATGAGAAGGATTGAGAAAGGTACTTGCATGTCAGTTTTGCTTTCGGTTTCCCTCTCTCTCTCTCTCTCTCTCTCTCTCTTCTCTCTGTCCGAACCGGCCTTGGTATTGAAGAAGAAGAAAGTGGTTTGGTTGAACCGTTTCAACTTTGGAAGCTTCCCCTTCTATAATAAGGGTGAACGGCCAAGGGTTGAAGCAAGGAGAGTAAGCACAGAGTTCTCATAGCTACCTAAGCTAACAGAAGTTCTTCTCTTTCAATGTGTTGTATTTTGTATTCTTTTCTTTAGTTTTGTCTGTTTGAGTCTCATGGTGAAAAAGGCAAATAGAGTGAGGTTTATAAGAAAAAGCCAGTGAGAGGAAAAAGGCAGAGAGTGCAAAATTAAAGAAAAAGCCATAGATATCTTAGAGGTCCTTTGTACATCTGTATTGTGTATCATGATTCTGTGGGAATCCCCTTGCAAGTTGGGTTAGTACTTAGCAGTTGAAAGCTTGGTAGGTGACCAAGTCAAGTTCAGTTTTGGGTATAGATTCTGGACTTGTCCCAGATAGGAATGGGTAGTTCCTAGGTAGAATTAGTGTATGTAATCAGATGATTATAGTGAAATTCCGTCACTGTTGTGATGGAGATTGGATGTAGGTTACATTGCACTTAGCAGCTGAACCAGGATACTTTTTGGTGTGATTCTCTCTTTCTCTTCTACTCCATTTTTGTTTCTGTTGCGTAGGAGACAAAATCGAAAAATATCTTTTGGCTGGTTACGAAACAAAAAGAAAATGTCTCTTGACTGGTTATGAGACAAAAAACAGAAAAATCTCCTAAAGCTATTTTAAAGGGCAGAAAGTAATATTAAGCAAAAAGGGACAAAGATTCAACCCCTTTCTCTTAGCCACTGATTAGCATCAATAATAATTATTATAACAAGATTACTACTACTACTACTACTAATAATAATAATAATAATAATAATAACAACAACGACGTCGTCGTTACTCTACTCATGATAACAATAATAATAATAATAAAATTATTAAACACTCTTTCCTAATTTAATTAACTATATAGTATTCTATTCTATTGTTACTATCATAACATAACAGTAAACAATAAATAATTAACAATAAATTATTAAGAATTAATAAAAAATTGTTAAACAATATTCTTTATTTTAATTTATTATTACACAGATCACATAATACAACTAGAAAATTGATTAATACAGACAGATTTATAGACAGATTTAGTCTTTATTACAGATGGATTTTTGGTTACCGACAAAATTACCGACGGATTTTGTCCCTCTGTAAAAGCTCCGTCGAAAATTATTTACCGACGGATTTTTTTTCGTCGGAAAATTACAGACGGATTTTTACAAGTTACCGACAGATTTTTCCTCTGTAAATTTTCTATCCATTTCCCAAAGGCGACAAATTTTCTGACGGATTTTTCGTCTGTAATTACAGACGGATTTTTCGACGGATTTTCCGTCTGTAATTACAGACAAATTTTCCGACGAATTTTTCGTCTGTAATTACAGACGGATTTTCCGTCTGTAATTTGAATTTTGGAAAATCATCTTACACTCTAATTACAGACAGAAAATCCGTCTGTAAATCCGTCAGTAAGGTAAAATATAATTTTTTTTATTTTTCTAATTACAAAATAAACTTATTTTCATACAAAATAAATATAAATTTAATACAAATTTTTATCTAATTTGTATTCGAATATTTATAATATTTCAAAAAATAAACAAATTCTTCGTATTATCAAACTAAAAGAAAAGTACTATAATAAACAAACAAGTCAATATAATTCAAAATATAAACAAAATGTATTGATACATCAACTATAATCCTCAATGTATTATTCAACTATACTAGAACTATCAACCATACTAAAAGCTGTTATTTTCCATACTAAAACAGAAATTGAAAAACTCCAAAATCTCCAGATCAATTTAGACCTCAGATACAACAATCTCTCAAGTGAAATCCCAGCTTTTCTTGGGAATCTGTTGAAATTAGAAGCACTTGATCTTTCCCACAATCAACTCACTGGAGAAGTCCCTCCACAAGTTGGTGACATGAGCAGCTTGAGAGTGCTTGATCTCTCCTACAATAGAAAGTGCAGCAAGCCAAATGTTCCACTTAGTTGACCAATAAAAAGTCTTTTTTCTTTAATATTTTCTTTAATAACTTAATTACAAGAATAATAAAATTTGTTAGCTATTCCATTCTACCGTATACACTTGACACAAGCAATAAAAAAGGATACACATGAGAGACTAACCATTCATGCTACCTACTGCCATATGTCCTAGACATGTTACCACACACATGAAAACACCAGTACAAATTAAAGTATAAGCAAACCTGCAACAAAAAGTGAAAGCATAGGAGCATAAACCACTACTTCAAATCAAAAGCTCTAATATTAGTTAGTATATAACATGGTTCTAATCATTAGTACTAATTTAAACAAAATATATTTAGAATTCAAAGCCTTCTTCAGGTAATAACTGTATACAAAGCTCGAGATGTGGCTTTTATTTTAATTATTTTAATTTCAACCTTGGGCTTCTATTTTGAAGAAGCTTTCGTTCATGGACCCCCTCCTATGGCGGCCACCAACACTTGTGTACAAAAACAAAAAAAATGCCAAATTTTCTTTTTCAAAAGATTAAGAAAAGTGTGGCCAAATCAATTCTGAATCACCTAACTCAAGTTGTTTAGTTGGACTTGTTCTTTCTCCTTCACCTGCCAATATATATATATATATAAAATATAATTTGTTATTGTCACTAAATAGAATAAATTATAAATTAATATACCTTATTTTCAATCTATTAAGACTTTCAAGTCTCCATACTTGAATTCTTTAATACCTTCTGTTATGCTCTCTCTATGTCATATACCTTTCAATCATTTTCATGTAATTATGGGCTTTTTTATTTAAATAGAGTAAGATATAGTGCATGAGCAATTTTATTTAAATCACAATATACAATTTCTTCTTTATTACCAAATTAAATACCGACCAACAAAAAGGTAAAGACTAAAGAACTAATAAAGATGCATGGGAAGTACACCCCTTTTTTATGTTTCTGGTACGTTATCCATGTGAAGTTGGTAAAGAGAAGCTAAGTGTAATTTAGGTTTCTTTATTTTGTCTTCAGAATGATTAACATATCTGAAAAAGGTTGGGTGTTATGTAATTTATGTGGGTCCTATATATATATTGAGCCTTGCTCATCACCCTTTCTAATTATATGTTTGTGGCATAGTTCCTTTTATAAATTGAATCATGGCACAACAATATAAGTTTCTGGCATGATCATCACCAAGCTAAGATGGCATTTAAGAAAGTAAATTTTGGTTTCAATCATGGTCTTATCATTGTACACAAGTGGCACTTGTTTATTGAGAAGCAAGGATTGGGGAGAAATTTTACCTCCACTCTCTTATTCAGGATGTCAAGATCACCGTGATTATTGTCAGTTAAAGCACAGTGCTGCACAAGATACTCAATGAACAACTCTCCAGATGAACCAACCAAGTAACAATGTGAAGCCATAACCACAATTAACTACAAGAAAAGAAGGAAGGCAGGAAAAACCAAAAGAAAGTGAAGGGTAAGAAACTGTGTTAGTTCAGAAGTAAATTACATGAACATGGTTCATAATGGATTACCTCAGAAAGTGCTTTCCGAACACCTAAACTCGGCTCCTCTAGCAAGGACTTTACAGCTTCAACAAGTAGAGGTATTTTACTATGCCAAGCTTCAAATAACCTTCAGATAAGAATTGTAGGTCAGTTTACACAAGATAATAACACACAGTAACTGTTAAGGTACCAAATTAGTCATATCCCTCAACCCAAATATAGTCTAAGCTTTTTGGTAAGGTAGTTCATGGCCTGGTGGTATTAGAGCTCCTATAACCAAATGCAGCCAAGAGTTCAATCCTTGTTTACGACTCAATCTTCCAAATAAAAGCTGAATTTCAGTAGAAGATACAGTGGACCCAAGCATTATCAGGGCTGCAGCCCCAAAAAATGTTATTGCCTGATGCGATTTGAAGGTATAAAGCTATTCATGTATCTACCGAACAAATTAAGCTTTCTGAAAATATGATTCATGACAATTATCACCAGCAACAGAAAAGCAAGAACCTTGGTAAAAGATACTTCAAAACACAAAGTCCACCAAAGGTCAATGTTTCTTCCTTCACCCTGCATTTCTGAAAGAAAAAGAAAAGTAGCCAAAAAGGCAACACTTTTATATCATATTAGGAGAAACAAAATAATTTTCTCCTTGGAAAAGGAAGAAACATCAGTGCAAATAAGGCACCTTCCTCAACATAACACACAGGCTAACAAAAATACATAAAAGAAATAGGACATGATTCAACTTTAAATCAAACCAGAAACTAGTTCAACTGATTGCCTTCCTTCATCTAATATTTAGTCTGGGTCTAATTTCTTCTAGCAAGTTATTTAGCTTTACATGGTATAACTTAATCTCCCTTCAGCTTACTATTCTTTTCCTTTTTTATCAACAGAATAGAAAATTCACTTCAACTAGATTTTCAACAACTTACATTTACAAGAAACAGAAACAAATCATCTGGATACACCAAGCCAACTGTGAGAAAGCAACGTTGTACCTCATTATACATCTGCCAAAAATTATTGAATTAAAAAAGAACATTTAACCTTTTTCATCAACAATCAGTGTCATAAATATTCAATAAGGTTGGAATCTTACAGTAAGAACAGATAGTATTACCTTAAGTCCAATTGAGAAATCTGATTGATCTTTGCTGTCATTATTTATAGAAACTACAGGTAGAAATGTTGACAGAGTAAGCATCAAATCCTGCAAATAACGAGTGTTTATTTTTAAATTTATTTATGAAAAAGGTGTTTTGTTTTAAATCTCTGAAGTAATTAGAAACAATAAAATACAGATAACAAGCCCACTAACAGAAAGAAAAGCATACAATTTAAATTAGAAACATTTACAAATGCCAAAACCCTGTAATTGGATGCCTGACAAAGCAATTCATATCACCATTAAATTATAAAAATTAATTAAAATATGAAAACAGATTTGGATAAATAGATTTTAAAGCTAACGGGATTAGTTAAAAGGCTATGAATAGCATTTTTTTCCATTTCTATAAAGATAAATTTTGCTGTCAAAATTATTGCCACTGCCACTAAATGCAGGCTCCAGTTTGACACCAACTTGAAATATTATTTTTAAGTTGCTGAAATAGCTAATTGCATTTCATAATAAATTGGAACAGCATTTTTATCCCCAGTAACTCCTGCAACCGTGTTTCCTTCTAGCAGTTTTCCATTTAAGTGTTCTGCTTAGAGAAACTATCATGCTGAATGTGGAAGCTATTACTCTGTACCTTCATAGCCATCTTTGTTTTCTGGTCCAACTAAGGAGAAACCATTGATGGCATAAGCACCATAGAGAAGACACTATGTGCTTCAATTTGTGTTTCATGTCCGGATGAGCCATGGCCACAAGCAATTGATGGAACAAGGCATCAGGGAAAGCCTGGAATAAGTCCAGAAAACACCCTATGTCTTTAGATAAACGAATAAAGCTGAATAGGTAGAAATGTTATTTCCAGTCTATGTAGGAATGCTTGTCTTCTTCTGATATGACACATTAGGGACATAACTGATTAATTTTGCGGTTTGATAGACAGCAGAAATTGTTGTTCTGGCTAGGAGGGTAGAAGTAGAAATATTCTCTAAAACCACAGCCATCAAATCAAGAATGGGTCCTACATCGCCAACCTGTTCTACAAAGCACACTACTTCAGGAATTACATTAAATCAAACTATTGGCAGTTCAGTATTTTAACAATCAGGTTCTAAGCATGAGATCTGAAAAGGAAATAGAGTCACTATCACCTTCACAGTTTGAAGAAAGTCACTAAGGAATAATTCCTGTGTTTCCTTGGACTGGTGACTGCAGGCCAAGATTTCCATCATATGCTTGACAGCCACATCATATATCCCAAGTTAAGCATACCACCTATAACAATGAAAAGTAAGAAAGTTTAAAGAATCTAGATGCATATGTTCTACATTATTAAACAACCAGAATATTCTATTACTGAAGCAAGTCAAACTTACTGTCCTATATGAAAATGAACATGATCATTGATGTAGCTCCAAGTAGAAGGATCACTATCACACTGCAGCAAGAAGCAGCAGCAAAAGAAAAAAGATAATGCAGTGAAAGGAAACACCAAAAATTGAAAAACCATGAGGAAAAAAGCTTCAACAACAAATTTTAAATCAAACTTATTACTAAAATCAGAAAAAAACAAATCTAACTAAACCTAATCTAATCAAAACCTAAAAATCCACTAATCAGAAAACAAATCTAACTAAACTAATTACTAAAATCAAACTAACTAAACAAAATTAATTGAACTTAACAGAAATTAAAAGAATTTTGAAACTAAAACCTGGAAGCATTGACTGGAGGAGATGATGGCTATGGCGCTGAGAAGATATGCGAGCCAGAACTGAGTGGGGATAAAAGGAGAGGGAGAGGCGCGGCGGTGGTGGGGACAGACGCTGCTACAGGTGGCGCCAGCGTGCTGGAGCTCACCTGAGACGAAGAGAACAGGAACTTGAGCTTGATTTGTTCTACGAACGAGAAAAAACGAGAGAGATAGGGGCTGTGTTCTACTGGTTCAGTGTTTAAAAGAGAGGAGAAGAAGGAGAAGGTAGCTGCGGTGGTTAGGGTGGCGGCGGTGGCGCTGTGAGTGAGGAAAGGAGAAGAAGAAGCTCGTGCGAGGAGAAACTCGTTGAAGGAGAGAGGAGCAACTCGTTTGTTATGTGATTTTGTGTGTGTGAAAGGGGTTCGATAGGGTGGGGAGAAGTTAGGTTTAAATTAAAATTTTTCGACGGAAAATTTTAAATTACAGACGAATTTTTCCGTCTGTAATAATTTAATAAAAATAGCATTTTTACCTATTTAATTTTCCGTCTGTAATCATTTCTCACGAAAAAAAATAATTTTACCGACAGAGTTATCGACGGATTCTGTTTTCCGTCTGTAATTTATGCTAATTCATTTTTTTGTTTTCCGACAAAAAAATCCCTCTAAAATTCTGTCTGTATTTCCGAGGGATAAAATCCGTCGAAAATATCCGTCTGTAATAACTAATTTTCTAGTAGTGTAAAAATTAATAATAAATTATTAAAAAATAATAAAAAATTTTTACACAGTTTTATTTATTATAATTTATTACACAGTACTATTAGTATCATAAAAATTAATAATAAATTATTAAAAAATAATAAAAAACTTCTAAACAGTTTTATTCTTATAATTTATCACACAGTACGGTTAATATCATAAAAATTACTGATAAATTATTAAAAAATAATAAAAACTTATTAAAAATAATACAAAAATTATGAAATAGTATTTTTTATTATTAAATAATAATAATAATAATAATAATAATAATAATAATAATAATAACAACATTAATAATATAATAATAACAATAATAATAATAATATTAAAATTAATAATAATAATAATATCATTGAAAATAACAATAAAATTATTAGTTAAAACACAAATACATAAAATATAAATAAATATATTTATTTATTAATCACAAAATAAAAAAAAATTACTTACCCATTGAGGATGATTCAGATATTCAATAATGTGTTCTTTCGATTTGGTAAAATCACGAACCATTTTTATCAAACCCTTCAAAGTATACTTTTTTTCTCCCACACTTGCTTCTTCACTCTTATTCCTTCTTCAGTTCTTCTTCAGCAACCTTTCTCACTCTCGTTTTACACTATACGTTTTTTCACCCTTGGACTTACTTGCGTTTTGGTTTTATAAGCGGATTCACCATCCTCAACGACACGTGTCGCGCATGCAGCTTGGGAGGCTGCCAATCGCAACCTGCGATTTTCCCTGCACGACTGACAAACGCAGCCTGCGTTTTGCCGAGTCCAATACTGGTCAACACCTGCTCTAGTCTGCATGCAGGAGACACCAGCTAGCCCTCGTTTCGAAATTCGGTTGCCTGCCCTGCCAATCGCAGGTTAAGTTTTGCAGGCACCAACATTTTCTTGATCTTCGTCCCACTCAAAACGTAGGTTATGTTTTGTGGTTTCTGACTAGCAAATCCACATTTGTGCATAATACGCCATTCATCCATTTTTCAATATTTTTCCATTTTTAAATTCATTTACAAATTAATTTTTGTCTTTTTTTTTAGAACAAGAAAAATGATCTCATTATTAACGACTAATCTTGGAGTATATAGAAGCTTCAAATCACTAACAAAAATAAGAAAAACAATTAAACAACAAAGAACAAAGTATAACCTTATTTAACTTATTGCAAATAGCAAACAACATAGTATAACACAAACAATCAACAAAGAGAAATTAAACAACATACATGTTAGATTTTAGTCTCAGTTTCTTAATTATATTATAATAAAATTTGTTAGAATTATTTATTTAGAACAAATGTTAAACAATTTATTTCTTGAGGAAACTGCTACACGACGATGGGGTCCAAAAGCAGTGCCATGATGTGATCGTTCAGAAGTTCACAGTTGGTGTATTTATCTTCAAAGTTTGCATATATAAACTCACATATGCGTGCCAAGTTAACAATGCAATCAAGGATGGGTCTTGGGATTTCCTCAGTTAATTTGAGATACTCTTCGTTCATATCCTTCCAAGAATCATTGATATCCTTTTTGATGAATTCATAGGCCTCCTCTTCTGAGAAGTCATATTGCTTCATGCAACTTTCTACTGCGGAAGCAACATGTTTCCTTTGTTGTTCAAACTACACATACATGTTGATCAAATTTAAAAAGCAGCAGTTAATTATACCCGGCACTATTCCAAAATTTATAAAATTAAATTAAAGTCATTTTAGTGTATAAATATTATAAAATATTTTATACAATTTTTCATTCATATCATTTTTGAAATGTTTATTTAGAGAGTCAATATTAAAAATAGTTATTTTTATTGATATAATATTACGTAATTATATAAAATTATTTTGTGTTGACAATGTATTAAAATTAAATTATATATATATATATACCAAATTAATTAAATAGAATTAAAAAAACTTAGACAAACCTCTACCTTATGTGAGGACAAATCATTTGTTAGTCTGCCAACAAATGATGTGGCTTTTAAGATGAAGGGAATATTAGAAATCCAATCAAACATTTCTTTGGATGCAAATTCTCCAAGAGCAATGAACATTGTTGTGAACAATGGGTTTCCTGAAGTGAGAATTCCGTTAATCTTGTAGTCATCATATGTTGGAATATAGTCCTCATGGCACCATTTTGCTTCAACCATGTAAGCTTGTACTATATTAGAAAACTGCAGGTATAATAAAGTTATTTAATTAATTAAAGTGATTATTAATCAATAAACCAATAAGTCTAATGAATGAAAGCTTACAGCCTGTTTAACATGTTGCAACACTAAGTTTGAGTCTCCACCCACATCATTCATGAAAACCTCTATTTCCATCCAGCATTCCATAATTGCATTAAAAATAACTTTAAAGCAATCCGGAAGAGACTCAATGCATCGAATATCCCATCTGAAAAATAAAAGGGCTGAAAATTAAGAAAAAGTGAAAAAAATCATGGGACTGAAAAGTGAAAAGTGATTAAGATTATTATGCGTGCAACAAAGATATTTTTTTCCCCCTTTATTGAGATAGCATCTAAAGACTGGTGAATTCTTGTTCTAAAATCAGACCTTTGGATTGCTTTGGTGAAGAGTTCAAGTTCTTCAACTGTGCCATAAACATCAAAAGTATCATCCACAAGAGAGATACATATAGACAATTTGGTTATCATTTGTCTTGCAGTGCTATATTTAGGCTCAGAGTTCGTAGCAAAAGGCCAAAAGAATCCTTCAACTACCCTATCTCTTGCATAAGGAACCTTTGTTGCAAAATCTAATTCTCTCCACCACCTGTAATACAACTAATTAGGTCATGCCATGACGGTTAATGATAGGAGTTTTTTTTATTATTTACATTTTGATAATTAACGAATGCTCTATTTTTGAATAACTTTCATAACTCAATGAACAAATCATTATCTATTTCTTCATTATAAGAAAATAACAATTTGTTTTCTATCTTCCACGTACTCTAAAGCAATCAACTAAGGTTGCATTTTTATGTTTATTTTAAAAATAAAAAAAATTATTATAACATGCGTGCTCAAAATAAATAAACTTGATGAATTCGGGCCTCATATTTCTATTTTGATTTTAATTGTCATTTATATTAGGGCAAATGACATAAACAATTGAATTGGAAACAAAATTTACATGAATTTCCTAAACGGAGAAGTGTTACGTAAATAGTTTAATTTCATGTAAATCGAATTCACTTACGTTGATTTACAATGCAAATGTAAATCGAATTGATTAAGTTTGATTTAGTGTCTTAGATAATAAATCAAATTAAAAGAATTTGATTTAGGTTTCATGTTAGTAATTCGACTGTAGTATGTTCGATTCACCTGGAATGATAATATACTAAGGTAAATCGAATGGATTAAATTCAATTTAAATTTGAAAGCACCGAATGGTAATTCGACTCCAATTAATTATATTCACCTTAAACAAATAACAAGATTAAATTGAAATAATTTAATTCGATTTAAAGCACCTCCAAAATTCCTATATATACGAGCAAAACATTGAACCCACACAAGAGTGACACTCAAAATGGCTATGGAGGATAGTTTTCTAGTTCTTGTGCACTACAAAAGCACGATCAAGAAAAAAACGCAATTGAAAATGAAGTTTACTAATAAAAATCTGTTGAGCAGCGTCTTTATCAGACCCTCTATGAGCTTGGTTAATTTTCATGATACCGTACTATAGAATTTGGGTCTGCATGGGATGAAATAGATTGAGATATAGTGACATCTCCATTTTTTGCAGCTAATCTACATCATGACGAGATTGCAGAATAAGGTCCTAACATGAATACTACTGTTATGATTTCGATTTTTACGGCTGTCGGAGAACCGGATGCGGTGGAAAATGTCCTAAGGGAGGACGATGATGTAGAGCCCGCCACGATTGCTGATGACAGTAATGATGATATAGAAAGAGGAGTATTCCTATCAGTCCTGGGGGCCGGGACCATCGAGCTTGGGAACTCAACAGTATCTCCCGTACTTTTCGACTCTAGACTTGGATGCTATGAGAGTAGAGGGGTTACTGGATGTACAATCTGATTTTGGCGCGAGAGATTCACAGGACACCGCAGGTCTAGTTGAGTTTCAAGTCGGTTAGCAGTTTCAGAACAATGAAGAAGTCATCTTATGTGTGAAAACTTATAGCATCCATCATGGGGTTGAGTACAAAGTGATGGAATCGAACCATGATAAGTACTACGACAAGTGCAAGGAGTTCAGAAATAACTGCAATGGTTGATTCGGATCACGCTATGGTAGTGGAAAGGTATTTGGGAGGTCAGACGGTATAACGGACCTCATACATGTTTGGCCACCTCGATCTCCAGTGATTATAGCAAGCTTGATTATCATGTCATATCTGCTTATATCTTTCTTATGATTAGAGCTGATGCTTTTGTGTGCATTAAGGTTTTGCAGAATGCGATGGATGCATATTTTGGGTTCAGACCTACGTACAGGAATGTGTAGTTGACTAATTAAGCAGAAGACTGTCTCGCAGATATATAGGGATTGGGAGAAGGCATACGATGAGCTGCCAAGATGGGTGTTTGGTGTTTATAGAGTGTCGTTGAGAGATCGATCTTGCAATTGCGAGTACTTTCAAACCCTCCACTACCCATGTCGCCATGCAGTTGCTTCGATTTATAATGGATGGAGCCAAGTTGCTAGTAAATCGACCTCTAGTACACTCGATTTATATATATGTATAGTAATTCGAATTATATTCATTTGATTTACTACTGTAATGTTTAAATTGGCCTAATTTAATTTGATTTACATTAAAATGTATTTTAGAGCATTGAAGTAACATTGTTCATTTTAGGGGATCCATGTAATTTTGTGATCCAACTCATTTAGTTAAGTCATTTGCCCTTTATATTAATAGTAACTAAAAGTATTTGACTAACTAAATTAGATTGATTGAATAATTAGTTCATTTATTTATTATAAAATAAGTATTAAGAATTTCAATCATATATATATATATATATATATATATATATATATATATTGTGTGTGGGGAAATAAACTAGCTAGGAGAACTTGAGTAGAAGTATAGCACTTACTTGGTGTTACTACCAATTTCTTTTTTATATAATTTTTGTACCATATTGAAATCCAATTTTGCAAAGCTTAGAAGATCAACCTTGTCACAGGAAGGATTTTCTTCATAAAAAGACATATATGACCTTGCCTTCATTCTTGGAATTGCCTTGTGAAGAGGTTGTTCTAAACTTTGATTGACTTGGTTAGCAAGAGATGGGCTCAATTGATTGGTGATGGACTTAAGTTTGTTGTATGTGAATTTATGTGCTTTCTCTAATATATCTTCTCCATGAACTCTTAACTATGTAGCCTCATACAAGCTCCACATTCCTTGAACATCTTGAACAAGAGTTTTTTCATCGAATTCTCCCTTCCTATTCTTGAATTTGTTGAAAACATCTATATAATTCACATATATACTAACTACTGTGAATTCATAATTAACAATTGGTATGAATTTTTTTTAGTAATGTAATTATATATAAGATAGAAAAAAGAGCTTTAGACATACCTGATGAAATGTAATATCCTTTTTGTCGGAATAAACGAAAAAATAATGCAATAAAGTGAAGGTCACACTCCTCTATAACAATATTGTTGATAAAATCATTGTGAATTTGGGCTAATATTCCGTTGATTTTATGTTCAAAATGATAAGCTATACTCAAACGTTGAATTGAGTCAATTAAACATAATTTTTGTAAGATATTATTATCGTTAGAAGATAAATACATCTTCACCTTTTTCTTATGCATTTGAACTTCTTGTTTCACAGTTTCGTTGACTCCCTGTAAATATTTTTGGTTTAATATATATGTTAGTTCAAAAGAGAGAAAAATTAACAAATTAGAGTAGTATATCATTTATTTGATATCTCTATATATGATCAACCCAATCAACATTATTATATGATGATTTATTGTGGAATTTATGGATTTGATGTAATTCTTAAATCAAATCTAATAATACAAATGAAACTGGTACAAATAATGCTTTATGTTCCAATTATATATATAATTATTCGATTCGGGTTGATAAATAAGTTTTTAAGTTTTCAATATTAAAAAGTAAAAAAAAAAAAAAAACTTCTCTTTTTTGGTTTTCTTTTCTTTTTTTTTAAGAAATCACCCCGGCCCGCCCACCCTGTTGGCATGACTATCAAAAAAAGGAAATGGGCTTGATGAGGACAGGTCTAGGAATTACATAAATTAAAAGGGAGACGTAGTTGGAGACTTGGCTGAGTGGCATATTATATTCCTCTCAAATAACTACATTCGAATTTAAGTTTTATTGGAGGAAAAAAAGAACCCATCTAATATGTGTGAGTGTATTATATAGGTGTGTATTGCATGGAAAAAAAATAGTATTATTTGATAAATGTTGTCACCAAATTTACATTATTTTTGTTGTTATAAAAAAATTAAAAGATATATAGTTAATACTAGTTACTTTTTTATTAAAAAATATTTTTAATATTTATTTTTGAAAAAATTAATATTTAAAATTTAAAATTTTAAATTTAATATTTCAGATTAAAATTTTAAAATTTAGGATTTATTATAAAAGAGCAATGTCCAAAAAGTTTACTGATAAATATTAGCTAAAAAATAGTTGATTTTCTTATTAAACTTAGGAATATAATAGGTGCTAAATCTAACCTTTTATATTTATAAAAGTTAATACATGTTCAACATATTATGTAATATGAATTGAAATATATGCGGTGATAGACCTAAAAAAATTTTATACTAAAAGCAAAAATATACTAAAATAAATTTTTATTAAACATTAATATATTTATAATTTGAAAGACACAAAAAAATATTTATAATTTGAAATTAAAATTATATATATGCATAAAAAAATTGATACTTTTACTTATATTTATAATAATTATGTATAAGAGTTAAAACAAAGAATATGAATTAGAACTCAATTAGAAAGTTAATTTTTTTCAACTAATTTCAATTAATATCAGTCCATTTTTTTTAAAAAATTATCTTATTTATCTTAAAATTCAAACCTTTAAGTCTCTAAAAAATTGAGAATTTTTATAACTAAAAAAGTAGTAATGTTGAATAACTAAAAGTTAGCTTGTTATAATTTTTTTCTATTATTTGATATATAGGTAATATTTTTTCTTACTCAACCAATTTTTGAAGAAAAAAAAATTTACTTATATTTAAAAAATTAAACATCAGTTTAGTAATGAACTAATTGATTATTTTAAAAAATATATTATCACAACTTATTATTATTTTATTTTTAGTTTTGATACTAAATTAAATTTAATACGATATATACAACTGCATATTAAATCTAACAAAATATTTTTTTAACATAATTCTCAAAAAAATAATTTATAATTTAATATAGAAACAAAGATAATAAAATCAAATATATTCATTCATATATAATTATTATCAATTTTTCATCATCTAATGGGGGCAAATGCCCCCCTCTCTCTAACTTAGGTCCGTCCCTACATACATAAGTAAAAGAAAAAAATATTATTCTTAAAAATAGTATATTATGTGATATTTTATGATTTGAATTTGATTAAATTGATTTTAAAAATTAGATCCAAAGTTTGTTTCATTTTATATGATTTATGAAAATGAGATTATGGACAAAAACACTAGGTACTTTTATTGGAAGGAGATGTCTCGATCTCAACATGCTAGAGATATGGACAAAAACACTAGGTACTTTCATAACCTAGCGTCGACTAGAAGGAGGAACAACAAGATCGACTCTTTGATAATTAATGGACGGTTAGTGCAGAACCAGGCCAGAATAAAGGTTGCGATCAGAGGATTTTATAAAGAATTGTATCAGCAGGAATATGCTCCTACGATTGGATTCCGTGATGGGATGGTAAGGCAAATTAATGAGGAAGATGCAGCAGATCTAGAGGTGATGTCATCACCTGAGAAAATACGGCAGGCAGTTTGGGACTGTGAGTCCAGTAAAGCACCAAGTAGTGATGGGTATAATATGAACTTCATAAAAAAATGTTGGATTGAGATTGGCCAGGAGTTTACTGCAGCTGTGTTGGGTTTCTTCCAAAGTGCGAGGTTACCGAAGGATGCTAATATGACATGGGTAGCACTAGCTCCAAAATTCGTGGGAACTAAGAAAATAAAAGACCTTCGACCGATTAGTATGGTTGGTTTTGTGTATAAGGTGATATCGAAAGTGTTGGTAAGAAGAATGCGGGTTGTAATGCCAGGCTTAGTGGGAAAGACTCAATCTGCGTTTGTAAAAGGTCGCAAAATACATAACGGTGCTCTTATTGCTTGTGAGACGGTCCAATGGATGAAGGTGTGCAAGAAGAAGGCGGCAATTATCAAGTTGGACTTTCAGAAAGCATATGACAGGGTGAGATGAAGCTTTGTGGATATTGTGCTTCAAAAAATGGGATTTGGTCTTAGATGGAGGGCATGGGTGAAGGAATGTGTGACTACAGCGGCTATGTCAGTGTTGGTAAATGGGGCACCATCCAAACCATTCAGAATGGAGAGAGGTCTTAGACAAAGAGACCCTCTTTCCCCCTTTTTGTTTGTTCTTGTCGTTGATGTCTTGCACAGGATGGTGGGTAAGGCTGTCAGAAATGGACACATCTTCCCATTGCTGGTTGGAAGGGACAACATAGAGTTGTCGCATCTACAGTTTGTAGATGACACAATCTTATTCTGCCCGCAAGATACGGAGACAGTCATGACTTATAAGAGGCTTCTGCGTTGTTTTAAGTTGATGTTTGGCCTGAGTATCAACTTTGACAAGTCAAACTTGATTCCGATTAATTGCGAGTAGGAATGAGTAACGACTATGTGTGGTTTGTTGGGATGTACAGAAGTGGCTCTACCTGTCAGGTACTTAGGGATCCCCTTAGGTGCTAACCATCGGCTAGTGAAGACCTGGAAACTGATCGTAGACAAGGTGGAAGAAAAACTCAGCTTATGAAAAGCGAAGTCGCTCAACAAAGCTGGCAAGCTGGTTTTCATAAAATCTGTTCTTAATAGCTTGCCAGTTTACTACCGTAGCCTGTATAAGATGCCAAAGACGGTGGCAAAAAAGTTAATTGGGTTGCAGAAGAGGTTCTTGTGGAGTAAAGAAGATGAGAACAATGGTCTACCGCTTGTGAAATGGGAGGTGGTGCAAGCTCCGAAAAAACTAGGGGGTTTGGGGGTGGGAGATGCATTGATCAGAAATACGGCGCTTCTATTCAAGTGGTGGTGGTGCTTTTCGAAGGAGGACTATCCACTGTGGAAGAAGGTGATATGTTCTTGTAATCAGCTGAACCCAAATGTCATGATGTCCAAACAGCCTTTACCGACAAGAGGTGGCCAGTGGAAAGACATATGTCAGCTTAATATACAGGAGGAACAGGTGGGAGACAAGATTATCAATGGCCTGTCTATGGAAGTGGGAAAGGGAAGACATATTCAGTTTTGGAAGGATGACTGGTTACAAAGTGGTTCGTTGAAAGTGAGTTTTCCGAGGCTCTTCTCTATTTCAAATCAAAAGGGATCTGTCATAGGGAACAGTGGTTTTTGGGATGGATTAGAGTAGGTATGGAATTTTCAGTGGAGGAGGAATCTATTCCAATGGGAGTTAGAGCTCCTCAACCAACTTCATGACCAGTTACGGCTAATTAGATTGTCGTCTTACAGAGAGGATACAATTATATGAAAATTTGACAAAACAGGTGTATTTTTTACTAATTCTTTTGTGCAGGTGGTGCAGAATGAGACTCTCTCGGAGAATATCACTAGCTACAGTTTTACTAGTACCATATGGAGAGGATTGGTTCCCCCAAGAGTTGAGCTTTTTGCATGGTTTGTTCTAGTAGGTAGGATGAACACTAAAGAGAGACTGAATAGGCTAGGAATTATTCATCATAATGATAATATCCTTGTTCTGTGTAAAAAGGATATAGAATTTGTGCATCATTTGTTTCTTGGCTGCGAGTTTACATGGCAGGTGTGGTGTGCTTGGTTGAAGTGTGCTCATAGAGATTGGTGTATTCCGGGATATGTCAAAGGACTTTTTGAGAGCTGGATTGAAACACCGGGTCGTAAGTCTGAGTATAAGAGGTGGATGACAAGCTTCTTTGCGATTATTTGGAACATATGGTTAGAGCAGAATAGCAGAGTCTTCCAGAATTCAGAGACAGGTGTTGATGGAATTATAAATAGGTCATTTTTGAGTTACAGGAAATAGTGTGGCATTGATCCATTTGGTTGTTGATGATTATGGCGGAGATGACAACGGATTATACCTTGTCTTGTGTTTTACTTGTGTTGTGTGTGTCTTTCTTGCTCCACTTTTGTGTTGAGCTTCTTTTGTTCCAAAAAAAAAAATGAAAATGAGATTATTCAATTTAAATTACTACATTCGTATTGCTCTTTCTATTTGGAATGAATTGAATTGGATTAATTATTTGAATTGAATTGAATTTGAATACTACTATCATTATGACTTAAATTTATATAAGTAATTCTAAACTACCAAGATTTTTACGTAACTAAATTTAACAAAGTTATAATATATATGTTTTTTTTTTTATTTGTTCACTTTCGTCTCTTTTCTTCTTTTTTTCCTCTTCTTTTCATTCTTTTTTTTTTTACTTATTTGATTTTTTCTCCTTTTTTTTCTCATTGTTCTCTTCCTCTTTCGTCATCATCATCCACATCATTTTTTTCTTCTTCTTATACCTTTATTTTTTTTGTTCTTATTTATCTTCTTTATTTATTTATGTATTTTTAAAAACTTTATGAAGGAGAAGAATAAAAAAAAACAAAAAACAAAAAATGATAAAGAAAAAGAAGAAGAACGACACTGAAATTTTTATATAAATATAGAAATGAAATAGAAATGACATCGAAAATTTTGTTATATAAAACACAATTTTACGTTGATAAACACAGAATTTGAATTGATCTTTATTCTACATTGCAAGACAATTTATAGTATATAATCAACTTTAAAATAAATTTATTTAGATAAAATCGTCTATTTTTAAAGTAAAACATAAGAAAATACGAAAAAAAATATATCAATAACAAAACATGAAAAAGAAGATGAAAAATATGTTGGGAGAAAGAAAAAGAAGATATATAAAATATGAAAAAGAGGCAAAAGAAGAAGATATATATATTGAGGGAAATTTCGATATTACGGTTAAAATATTTCGGTGTTATTTTTGTTTTGAGAATTTTTAATTAGTTAAAAAAATTTTTGTATGACTATTAAGAAATTTTTCATGTCATGCTTAAAAAGTTTTAATGTTATTTTTCTGATAAATTCTGCATGTAACACCCTACCATACAGAGTCTTATGCTTAAGTCATAATTCAGAGATGGCAAGGTATTACGACCTCTAGAATAAAAATTTAGTACATATAGTAGTATAAATGACTGATTATAACTAGGAGCCTTTATAGAAAAATGGGTAAACAAAAACCGTAACTCGAAAGCGCAACACTCCGATCGATAACGTAACGAACAGGGATGAGCTAACGCGAGATTATATATATACAAAGGAGTGTCAAAAACAGGAATATCAAAACTCAAATCCGGTTGCGAAGATAACCGGTCCGAGCATAGCAATATATACATATGATAAAATAAGGAAAACCCCAAAGGAAACCCAAAGGGACACAAATACAGAAACCTATTCTCCAAAATCTCCTGTAAGAGGAGTCACCACAATTTGTATTATGTAATGGAGATAAAAGTATCTAAGCAAAACATATAAACCAAAACAGAGTCCCGAGAACAAAGGATCTTCGCTAATCCAGAAGTCTCCATCACGCCTCAGCGAGAAACCTCACGTCCTGCATCTGAAAACCACAAAATCCGCATGGGTGAGAACCAGAGGTCCCCAGCATGGTAACAGCTTCCACATATATAATACATAATAATAGAGGAAAGCTGAAGGCAATCCTAGAACTTCCTCCAGATAATATCAATGCTTATAAACAAGTTAAACCATAAGTGGCAACTGACTAAAGATCCTTCAGTCTAACTAATACTTCCCTTTCCAATCCCTTCAGACCTCCCAACCACCAGCAGGAGTATAATATAGCAAACACAGTTATATCAGACAAGAGATTTACAGTTAGGAACAGATAAGGCATTTAGACAATTAGCAAGTAATATGCAGTCAAATAGGCAATCTCAAACAATTCATATAGTATGCATATGATGAATGCCTGTCCCTAGTGGCTGATGATATCATCTGTCGGTTATAGAGCCAACCCGACAAGTCCTGGTAGCTAACCATTGGACTGTCCCTCTGTCGTGTCTCCCCAACTCGAGTTATACTCAATATAAATTGATCATAATCATGATCCATATCCATCACCCTCACTGGTGAATATTTATGGGGGTGAGCTCATCCGGAGCTTTCACAGTGCCCGACCACCCTGACGACATAGGGTCAAAAGAGTTTCGAGTCTCAACCTGGAGCACGTGGTGGCTAGCCACTGCTTCCTCCCAGGGAAACCATCATCTCCGATAGTGGAAGTGCAAACATTCACAATTCATTCAACAGCATATATGCATTTATACTTAGCCATAATCATGGCTCCGTCGTAACACGGCAATAATCCAGTCATCCGGCTCACGGTTAAATCCATAACCAGCCAATTCATTAACAATTACGGCCCTTCGGCCCATGGCATAACAAGCACTTCCACTGCCATCCTCCGCATCTCACATAATCATCTTTGATCCTCATAGATCATTCATTTTTCCTTGCTTCACTCGCAAGTTACCACATTCACTAGCTCCTTTTCTCATTGCTAGGCATATCATAATGATTTAAGACATAAGTGGTGAGATCGGAGGCTTAGAAGTATGAAATTTGGCTTTTAAAACTCAAAGATCAACTTTGGGATGAAAACAGGGCCACACGTACGCGCACTCCACGTGCACGCGCGGATGGCCACAAAACTCATCGACGCGCAAGCGTCATACGCGCGGACGCGCGGGTTGAAAAATAGCCAAACGACGCGCACACGTCAGCCACGCGTACGCGTGGGTGCTCTTGCGCCCAGGCACAAAACTGGCACAACTCTAGCACAACTCTCTAAAAAATGGCTGGGCACTTGGTGCAGCGCATCGACGCGCTCGCGCACACCACGCGCACGCGTGGATGGTGCTTTCTCGAAGAACGGCGCGTACGCGCCAAGTGCGCCTACGCGTGGGGGTCATTCTGCTAAAAATTTTCTAAGTTAAAAACCTGCAGAATTCACAGACTCAACCCCCAATCTTCCGACGGACATAAATTTCTCATTTCAAATCGTTTTTCACCCGTTCTTCGAACAGCATGGACATCCCGGATCCAATTTCATTTCTAAATAGATTTGGCATAAATCAGAGATCCGTAGTCCAAGTTATGTCCCGTCAAAGTATGCCCAAAAACCATGTTTTCATACAAAACCACAAAGTGCCATTTTCAAAACAAGCCATTTTCAACTCTTTTCAAAATCAACCAAAACATGCCAATTTCAACCCTTTTTGAAAACACTCAAAATGTGCTAAAATCAACATCAAGCCATCCTCAACTCACACATTGACACTTTACCAAAATTCCCAAAGTCACCATCTAACCATTTTAACACTTCTCAATCAAATGGCTAAGGACAAACACAACATCATGTCAAACATCCTTCCTCATCCCAATTTCCAATTAATATCATTTCCAATCAACCATCATTATACATAATCGACATCATACTCACCATCAACATGGTACCACCCATCAATTCAACCTCAATCATCCATCAAGCATATATCACAACATGCATTTCTCATATATCACACAATCAAGGCATCAATATTCATAATCACATATATGATCACATCATATATCTCAACCATTCAACAACATCAACAATTCAATGCCTATCTTAGGACCTCTAGCCTAAGTATTTCCTACCACATTACATATTAGATACGGGAAACCGAGACCATACCTTAGCCGATTTCCCAAGCTCAACCGGAGCACTTCCAAACCACTTGTCCACAAGCTCTCAAGGTATCAACACCTCCAAGAACAGATTTTATCATACAAAACCCTCTTCCAAGCTTTCCAAAATCACCAATCAAGCTCCAATATTCACATACACACAACCTAAGCCACAATCATCATACCCATACACAACATCTCAATACCCAAACATCATAGAACAACAAATTACACTAGGGTTGAGAATCTTACCACACCCAAGGTCCAAGGAGACAAGATTAACCTTCTCCTTCAAGAGAGTTGGATCCTATAACATCAAAGAGCCCACAATCTCAACATTTTTTCTCATAAAACTCGAAATCAAGGCTGGAAATTCGAAGAGAAAAACGTGACTTACCTCAAGATTGATTGTATGGTTTTGTAGAGCTCTCCACGGTGAACGCGTGGCTGCAAACGGTGCGGCAATCGGAGCTCTAGATCAAAAGTTATGGTGGTTTGAAGATCAATCAAGGGAGAGAACTTGAGAGAGTGTTCTTCCCTCCATGGCCTCCATTTCAGCGTGTTTGAGTGATGAGTGAGGAGAGAGAGTGCTGAAAACTAGGGTTTTAGTTTAGTTTAGTTGGGCCAAGGGCCCACTTTGGGTCCGGTTGGCCCGGTTTGGCCCGTTCGGTCCAATCTTGGTCCGATTTCTATAAAATTGGTACCGAAATTCTCGTCTCAAACTCCTCTATCACATTTAGCCATAAAAATAACATTTTTGGCTTTCTAGAATAAATTCTCATTTATGGGTTAATTAGCCGTTAATTAAACGGGTCTTACATTCTACCCACCTAATTGGGAATTTTGCCCACAAAATTCAAATTCAATTACCTGAGAATAAGTGCGGATAATCCGTACGCATCTCCGACTCAAGTTCCCAAGTGTGTTCCTCAACACCGCCTCGACTCCATGCAACTTTGACCAATGAAACCTCTTTTCCACGCAACCGTTTGATACTAGTATCATCAATTCTAACTGGAGCCACTGGAAGCGTCAAATCTTCTCTTAATTGAACCGATTCGGGTTCTAACACATGGCTAGCATCAGGAGTGTACTTCCGAAGCTGCGACACGTGAAACACATCGTGCAGGCTCGAAAGATGAGGTGGTAGAGTCATCCGATATGACACCGGTCCAACCCTCTCCAGGATCTGAAATGGACCAATGTATCGAGGATTCAACTTCCTCGCTTTAATTGCCCTACCTACTCCTGTGGTTGGAGTAACCTTCAGGAAAACATGATCTCCTTCCTCAAATTCCAAGGACTTCCGCCTCTGATCGGCGTAACTCTTCTGGCGACTCTGCGCCGTAAGCATCCTATCTCGGATTTTCTTGACTTGTTCGGTGGTCTCAGCTATCATCTCCGGCCCCAACAAGCCTTTCTCTCCAGCTTCATACCAACATAGCGGAGATTGACATTTCCTCCCATACAATGCCTCATACGGAGCCATTCCGATGCTCGCATGGTAACTATTATTGTATGCAAACTCCACTAACGGCATATACCGATCCCAACTCGCCGGTTGGTCCAAAACACAAGCTCTCAACATATCCTCTAGGGTTTGGATCGTCCTCTCGGATTGACCATCTGTTTGAGGATGGTAAGCTGTACTCAAGCTTAATCGGGTTCCAAAAGCTTTTTGAAATGCACCCCAGAATCTCGAAGTGAAACGAGGATCTCTATCAGAGATTATAGTAGCAGGTACACCATGAAGTCTCACAATCTCCTTTATGTATAACCGTGCTAGCTCCTCAATGGTGTAAGTCATCCGAATGGGCAAAAAGTGAGCTGACTTGGTCAGTCGGTCCACAATCACCCAGATAGCATCAAAACCAGTCCTAGTCCTTGGCAATCCCGACACAAAGTCCATTGCAATTCTTTCCCACTTCCATTGCGGAACCTCTAAAGGTTGCAACATCCCGGAAGGTCTTTGATGTTCAATCTTTACCTTTTGACAAGTTAAGCACTTTGAAACATATTCCGCCACATCATTCTTCATACCCGGCCACCAAAACATCGCCTTTAAATCATGGTACATCTTAGTACTTCCCGGGTGAATGGAGAATCCGCTTTTGTGTGCCTCCTTTAAGATATATTGCCTCAAAGTGCCAACATCCGGTACAATGATCCTACCCTTGAATCTCCACAACCCATCTTTTTCTTCTGACACTCTCCACTGTTTTCCTTGCTCGATAGCCGGCAATACCTTCCATAACGCTTCATCATCTTCATGAGCCTTTAGGAGTTCGGACTTAAAGTCACTCGAGATTTCTAATCGGCTCAAACACAAAGTCCCAGATACTTCTCGAGCACCAATTTTTAGACTCTCGAATCCCTTGAGCAACTTCTCTTCTTGAAGCATCATCCAAGACGCATATAACGACTTCCGACTTAACGCATCCGCCACTATATTCGCCTTTCCCGGATGGTAATTCAACTCAAAATCGTAGTCCTTCAATAATTCCATCCACCTCCTTTGCCTTATATTAAGCTCTTTCTGATCAAAGAGATATTTCAAGCTCTTGTGATCGGAGAAGACTTGGAACTTAACCCCATAGAGATAATGCCTCCACACCTTCGAGGAAAACACAACCGCAGCGAGTTCCAAATCGTGCGTAGGGTAATTAACTTCATGAGGACTCAACTGTCGTGAGGCATACGCCACCACATTATGATGCTGCATCAGCACGCACCCTAGACCCTTTAACGATGCATCACAGTACACCTCAAAAGGCTCGTTCGGCTCAGGTAACACTAACACAGGTGCAGTGGTCAACTTTTTCTTCAATGCCTGAAAGCTCTACTCGCATTCAGGAGTCCAAACAAACAGAGTGTCTTTGCGGGTTAACTTTGTCAACGGCAAGGCTAATTGCAAAAAGCCTTTGATGAACCTTCGGTAATAGCCAGCTAAGCCTAGAAAACTCCTTATCTCAGTTACTGTGGTTGGTTGCCTCCAATCCATCACAGCTTCCACCTTAGTTGGATCTACGGCTATGCCCTCCTTACTCACCACGTGACCCAAAAACTTCACCTCATTCTTCCAAAACTCACACTTAGACAGTTTTGCATAGAGTTTCTTCTCCTTTAAAATCTGCAACACGGTCCCCAAGTGTTCCGCATGCTCTTCTTCAGTTTTGGAGTAAATCAGTATGTCGTCAATGAAGACAACAACGAATTTATCCAGAAACGGACAGAATACTCTATTCATGTAATCCATAAACACTGCAGGAGCGTTCGTCAGCCTAAAAGACATTACAGTGTACTTGTAATGACCATAACGAGTCCTGAAAGCGGTCTTAGGGATATCCTGACCCCTCACCCTTATCTGGTGATAACCGGATCGCAAATCGATCTTGGAGAAAACCCCAGCTCCCTGTAACTGATCCATGAGATCATCAATTCTCGGCAATGGGTACTTATTCTTTATTGTGACCTTGTTCAGCTGCCTGTAGTCCACACAGAGCCGCATACTCCCATCTTTCTTCTTTACCAGTAACACTGGAGCACCCCACGGGGAAACACTTGGTCGGATAAAGTTCTTACCCAATAATTCCTCTAACTGAGACTTTAGCTCGACCATCTCTAACGGTGACATTTTATAAGGAGCACTTGAGATTGGTCCCGCCCCAGGCACCAATTCAATAGCAAACTCGACCTCTCGGTTAGGTGGAAATTCCTCAATATCATCGGAAAACACTTCCGGAAACTCACACACTACCGGAATCTGATCCAACCTTTGATCATCACCTGAAACACCTGCGGTTAACAACAGAATACCCTGACATTCGATTCCGGAACAGTTCATCATCATCGAATTCAAGTAATAATTATTCACCACGACCGGCTCTTCTGTATCTTCCGACATAAAGTGCACCGACTTTGTAGAATAATCAAGCAGAACATGGTTCTCAGATAACCAGTCCAATCCCAAGATAAGATCAAGACCGATCATCGGTAAGCAGATTAAATTATGGACAAAATCACACTACTTGAACCTAAACGAAACCTTCGGGCATCCTAGCCTAGTTACCATGGCTTCATGGGTAGCATTATACACTTTTAGGTCATAACCTAAGGTTGCAATCTTCAATCCTAATTCATGGGCTTTCTCAAATGCAATGAATGAATGCGATGCTCCCGAATCAAATAAAGCATTTAAAGTTTGACCAGCCATTTCACAGTTACCTCGAATGAGTGTCTCGGATCCCTCTGCACCCACAGCTGAGGTGGTAAACACCCGACCAGTCTGTTGTGCTTTCCCAGCACCTTGTTTCTGCTTCTCCGGACAATTTACGGCTTTATGCCCCGCCTTTCCACAATTGTAGTACAAACCCCATCCGGCCTTGCATGGTGCTCCCGGACGGTGACTTCCACACCTAGTACAAGCTTGATCATTCTGAGGCTGCTTCCCAAACCTTTTCCCTTGGGAGTTGTTATTGTTGGACCTTCTAAAAGAACCTCCCCTCTTGAAAGGCGGACCTCTAGGTGCAAAGCTCTTCCCTCGGTTCTGTGGAAATGATCCTTTGTGACTTCCTTTCTCAGCGGCTGCCCTCTTCACACACTCTTCAGCAACCCTACACTTGTTCACCAACTCGGAGAAAGTCCTAATCTCCATTGGCCCCACTGAACCAAAAATATCACTCCGGAGTCCTCCTTCGTACTTAACACACTTCCATTCCTCATATTCCACCGGAGTCCCCTGACACATACGAGAGAATCTGAACAGCTCCTCAAACTTGTCAGTATACTCAGATACGGACGTAGTACCCTACTTTAGTTGCAACAATTCAGGCTCCTTGGCCGTCCTAGCAGAAGTCGGAAAGTACTTCTTATAGAACTCCTCTTGGAAGACATCCCAGGTGATATAATCATCACCCTGCTGCAGGAGGCGTCGGATACCCTGCCACCAATGCGACGCTTCACCAGTGAGCAAATAGGTAGCGAACTCCACACGCTGCCCTTCAGGTACCACCTGCGCTTGCAGTGCTCGTTCCATAGCCTGAAACCATGTATCGGCTTCAGTCGGGCTAGTAGTTCCCTTGAACTTCGGTGGATTAACCTTCAAAAAGTTTGCCAGTGTCATCGGGCCCAGAATTCCACCTCCGTCATTACCATGGTTGTTCATCTATTGACCAAGGGCCTCAGCAGTGGCCTGCATAGCAGCAGCCATGTTCTCCAACGCAGTCATAAAGTTCACTGGGTCGTTAGGGTTATTCTCCAGTGCACGAGCATTCGTATGACCTCTCGCACGACCTCTACCGCGTCCACGAGGCACCATCTGGTTCCTATACACACCAAACAAATTATATTAAGTTGATCAGTCTCAATATCGGAAGTCTAGTGCTTCAAAGTCCCAAATGCATGCTCATGAACGTTTATGCCAATTATATCAAGCAAATATACTAATAGCACATAACACACATACAGAGAATGCACAGAAGCATAGTCAGTCCATCCCTCAGGCTCTACAGGAACGAACTGCTCTGATACCATAATGTAACACCCTACCATACAGAGTCTTATGCTTAAGTCATAATTCAGAGATGGCAAGGTATTACGACCTCTAGGATAAAAATTTAGTACATATAGTAGTATGAATGACTGATTATAACTAGGAGCCTTTGTAGAAAAAGGGGTAAACAAAAACCGTAACTCGAAAGCGCAACACTCCGATCGATAACGTAACGAACAGGGATGAGCTAACGCGAGATTATATATATACAAAGGAGTGTCAAAAATAGGAATATCAAAACTCAAATCCGGTTGCGAAGATAACCGGTCCGAGCAAAGCAATATATACATATGATAAAATAAGGAAAACCCCAAAGGAAACCCAAAGGGACACAAATACAGAAACCTATTCTCCAAAATCTCCTGTAAGAGGAGTCACCACAGTTTGTATTATGTAATGGAGATAAAAGTATCCAAGCAAAACATATAAACCAAAACAGAGTCCCGAGAACAAAGGATCTTCGCTAATCCAGAAGTCTCCAGCATGCCTCAGCGAGAAACCTCACGTCCTGCATCTGAAAACCACAAAATCCGCATGGGTGAGAACTAGAGATCCCCAGCATGGTAACAGCTTCCACATATATAATACATAATAATAGAGGAAAGCTGAAGGCAATCCTAGAACTTCCTCCAGATAATATCAATGCTTATAAACAAGCTAAACCATAAGTGGCAACTGACTAAAGATCCTTCAGTCTAACTAATACTTCCCTTTCCAATCCCTTCAGACCTCCCAACCACCAGCAGGAGTATAATATAACAAACACAGTTATATCAGACAAGAGATTTACAGTTAGGAACAGATAAGGCATTTAGACAGTTAGCAAGTAATATGCAGTCAAATAGGCAATCTCAAACAATTCATATAGTATGCATATGATGAATGCCTGTCCCTAGTGGCTGATGATATCATCTGTCGGTTATAGAGCCAACCCGACAAGTCCTGGTAGCTAACCATTGGACTGTCCCTCTGTTGTGTCTCCCCAACTCGAGTTATACTCAATATAAATTGATCATAATCATGATCCATATCCATCACCCTCACTGGTGAATATTTATGGGGGTGAGCTCATCCGGAGCTTTCACAGTGCCCGGCCACCCTGACGACATAGGGTCAAAAGAGCTTCGAATCTCAACCTGGAGCACGTGGTGGCTAGCCACTGCTTCCTCCCAGGGAAATCCTCATCTCCGATAGTGGAAGTACAAACATTCACGATTCATTCAACAGCATATATGCATTTATACTTAGCCATAATCATGGCTCCGCCGTAACACGGCAATAATCCAGCCATCCGGCTCACGGTTAAATCCATAACCAGCCAATTCATTAACAATTACGGCCCTTCGGCCCATGGCATAACAAGCACTTCCACTGCCATCCTCCGCATCTCACATAATCATCTTTGATCCTCATAGATCATTCATTTTTCCTTGCTTCACTCGCAAGTTACCACATTCACTAGCTCCTTTTCTCATTGCTAGGCATATCATAATGATTTAAGACATAAGTGGTGAGATCGGAGGCTTAGAAGTATGAAATTTGGCTTTTAAAACTCAAAGATCAACTTTGGGATGAAAACAGGGCCACGCGTACGCGCACTCCACGCGCACGCGCGGATGGCCACAAAACTCATCGACGCGCAAGTGTCATACGCGCGGACGCGCGGGTTGAAAAATAGCCAAACGACGCGCACGCGTCAGCCACGCGTACGCGTGGGTGCTCTTGCGCCCAAGCACAAAACTGGCACTACTCTCTGGAAAATGGCTGGGCACTTGGTGCAGCGCATCGACGCGCTCGCGCACACCACGCGCACGCGTGGATGGTGCTTTCTCGAAGAAAGGCGCGTACGCGCCAAGTGCGCCTACGCGCGGGGGGTCATTCTGCTAAAAGTTTTCTAAGTTAAAAAGCTGCAGAATTCACAGATTCAACCCCCAATCTTCCGACAGACATAACTTTCTCATTTCAAATCGTTTTTCACCCGTTCTTCGAACGGCATGGACATCCCGGATCCAATTTCATTTCTAAATAGATTTGGCACAAATCATAGATCCGTAGTCCAAGTTATGTCCCGTCAAAGTATACCCAAAAACCATGTTTTCATACAAAACCACAAAGTGCCATTTTCAAAACAAGCCATTTTCAACTCTTTTCAAAATCAACCAAAACATGCCAATTTCAACCCTTTTTGAAAACAATCAAAATGTGCCAAAATCAACATCAAGCCATCCTCAACTCACACATTGACACTTTACCAAAATTCTCAAAGTCACCATCTAACCATTTTAACACTTCTCAATCAAATGGCTAAGGACAAACACAACATCATGTCATACATCCTTCCTCATCCCAATTTCCAATTAATACCATTTTCAATCAACCATCATTATACATAATCGACATCATACTCACCATCAACATGGTACCACCCATCAATTCAACCTCAATCATCCATCAAGCATATATCACAACATGCATTTCTCATATATCACACAATCAAGGCATCAATATTCATAATCACATATATGATCACATCATATATCTCAACCATTCAACAACATCAACAATTCAATGCCTATCTTAGGGCCTCTAGCCTAAGTATTTTCTACCACATTACATATTAGATACGGGAAACCGAGACCATACCTTAGCCGATTTCTCAAGCTCAACCGGAGCACTTCCAAACCACTTGTCTACAAGCTCTCAAGGTATCAACACCTCCAAGAACAGATTTTATCACACAAAACCCTCTTCCAAGCTTTCCAAAATCACCAATCAAGCTCCAATATTCACATACACACAACCTAAGCCACAATCATCATACCCATACACAACATCTCAATACCCAAACATCATAGAACAACAAATTACACTAGGGTTGAGAATCTTACCACACCCAAGGTCCAAGGAGACAAGATTAACCTTCTCCTTCAAGAGAGTTGGGTCCTATAACATCAAAGAGCCCACAATCTCAACATTTTGCTCATGAAACTCGAAATCAAGGCTGGAAATTCGAAGAGCAAAACGTGGCTTACCTCAAGATTGATTGTATGAGTTTTGTAGAGCTCTCCGCAGTGAACGCGTGGCCGCAAACGGTGCGACAATCGGAGCTCTAGATCAAAAGTTATGGTGGTTTGAAGATCAACCAAGGGAGAGAACTTGAGAGAGTGTTCTTCCCTCCATGGCCTCCATTTCAGCGTGTTTGAGTGATGAGTGAGGAGAGAGAGTGCTGAAAACTAGGGTTTTAGTTTAGTTTAGTTGGGCCAAGGGCCCACTTTGGGTCCGGTTGGCCCGGTTTGGCCCGTTCGGTCCAATCTTGGTCCGATTTCTATAAAATTGGTACCGAAATTCTCGTCTCAAACTCCTCTATCACATTTAGCCATAAAAATAACATTTTTGGCTTTCTAGAATAAATTCTCATTTATGGGTTAATTAGCCGTTAATTAACCGGGTCTTACACTGCACAATTTAAAACTCTCCTCTTTTTCTTTATCATCGTCATCATCTTCTTTTTATTTTTCATCTTTTCTTTCTTATTTCATCTTCTCATATTTTTTTTTTGTTTTCGTCCTTTTAAGAAAAATAAAATCAGAAAAAGAGAAGAAAAATGAGATAAAAAAATAAAAAATACTACAATAACATCAAAGGCAAAAAAAGAGAAAAAAAAATAAAAAAAGGACGTAGAAACAACAACAATAAAAGAATAATAATGATAAAGAAACATGCCAAGAAGAAGAAAAAGGGCGCAATGCATGTACATCTTGTGTGAATAATTTTTATTGAGTTTGGGTCAATTTAATTTGACTCAATAAACCAAAATACTTGAATGTATAATGAATTCAATTTATAATTGTTGTTAGGCTATCTCACACATGTCTGCTTGTAAATTTTTTTTCCGTTAGAAATACCATATAAAATTATAGATAACTTTAATAACAAAAAAAAAAGAAAGAATTATAGATAACTTCTATATAACTAGGGATCCCATATAACTATTATTCTTGTTAAACTTAAAAGTTAAAACTACTTATAATTTATTCACTTTACACACTACTACTACACTTATCCTAGCATTATTTTGAGTCTCTTGTATAGAAGTATCAGATCAGATACCAATCCATATTTTGAATATACGAAAAAATTCAAAAAGATATACCACGATAATATAGGAATAACAATACTCATATTTTATCATATATGTATATGCATATACAAAATTAAATAACATACCAAAGATTCGAAATCAGCATATTTCAGGAAAATATCATGCCAAATGCTAGGAGCAAAATTTACAGAGCGTCGCTTTAAGTTAGAAGGGGCAGGTTGACTCGAAGTCATCACTGGAACTGAAGCTGAAAGAGACATATAGAGTATTGGGTAATGAACGATATTAAGACGTTTTTGTTTTTGTTCATATATTAAGACGTTAAGAACCAATAACTACATGGTTTACTCATGCAAAGGGAGATGAGTTAATGTCCCTAGCTGGATGCCCATTTTCAAATATGAAAAATGGTGTGGCCCAAGTGGACAGCTATATGTTCCAAACAAGATTCCTTTTTATTTTGTCTTGTTAAAAAGTGAGTGAATTCTGTAGCCATTCCTCAATTATTAGAGAATTGCATATCCTTTATGAGTTGTTCAATTTTGATTGGAGCAATTCGATTGCATTATCTTGAATAGTGTTAACTATTTTTAACCTTAGTTAATTAAACCAAACTACTAAATTATGATAAAACTTTTTTGAAAATTAAAAAAAATGTTTAAATAAGTCCCAATTTGTAATTTTATTTTATTTTTTTCCTCAAACCACCCAATTCATCAATCAATTCCAACCACAAAAAGTTAAAGAAAAAAAGAAAATCAAAAGCTGAAATGGAACAAAAACAACGTGCTAATTAGGCATTTAACCAGCAATCACTCCTCCAAGTTTGAAGACAGGCCCCTGTTTCACCCACACAGATTGGTTTTTTGTTGGCGCAAACCGATGCAATGTCCTGGTGCGATCACCTCTAATAACGTATGCATAAAAGACAACTTGTATAGTTGTATGTCCTGCTGAAATTTTATGAAGTAATAGCTAATGATGCATGAAGTGCAGCTCCATAAGAAAGTGGATCTTCACTAACTTTGTATATACAAATATGTTGAGTCAAGAATTGATTTGATACCTTATAATGACAAACATAATTAACTATTTTCTATTATAACTAATCATTATGATGAGTATTATAAGAATCAATCAAAAAAATTAAGCAAGATAGGAAAGATTTGCACCAATCAAGGCAAGCTCAAGAAGGAATGTTTTTCCCCCTTTAATGGAAATATTAAAAATCTGATCTCACATGCTGCTTGTATAGAATAAAAGAACAAAGATGGAATGTTTTTCCTCTTAATTACCATCGACTACAAGCAATAAAGAGGTAAATGGCTAGTTGATGAAAAAGGAAGGTTTTAACCATGAAGACAAGATAACTAGCTCTATAAGAGAAGATTTGAGTGAAGGAAGAAAGCAACAATTCAAACATAATCTGATCTAAATTACATTGATACTATTTAATGTGTTGTTGTGTGTTCTTTCTTTTCTTTTCTTAAAACTAAGGGCGTGTGGTTTAAGTATTAGTTTTTATTTTCAAGAATATCATTTCTAAAAATATAGAGTTATGTTAAGTGTATACTAAAATCAGTTATAAAGTCAGTCACTAATATAAAATACATGTTAAAATATAAATATACATTAAAAATAAATTAAACCACATATATATTGGTGACTGATTTTAGTATACAAATAACATTTTTGAAAAATCTACTTAATATACTAAAACTGGGTTTTTCCCCAACTAATAAAGGTGAGGTGTCGATCCCTCTTGACTCTGTTTTCTCTCCAAAATGAATGCACTATTTTCTATTCTAAATTATTTTATAAAAAATATCTTTATTATAATTATATTATAATTAATATTTAATGAATAATACATCATTATACTAATTTAAGAACATATCTTTATTATAATTATATCAAATCAATATTTAATGCATTATTAAACTACTTAACAATTGAAAATATTTTTATTTATAATAATAATAATAATATATGATAAGAATATTTGATTCTAATCATAAAATGATCAAATCTGATGATATTAACAATGCAAATTGATTTTAAATACTTTTAGTCATTTTAATTATATTAACTTTAAAAATATTGATATAATTCTAATTCTTATTTATTATCCAATAATAATAATAATAATAATAATAATAATAATAATAATAATAATAATAATAATAATAATAATAACTTGAAAAACCTGTATAATATAAACTATTTCAATTACCCGTGTATTATTATTAAAATTCTATATGTTCTTAAATATAAGTCTTGACAAACACGACATGGCACGGGCTATTAGTATAGAGTTGTTTAGGTTTGTTTATGAAGATATAATAGAATTTATATTTCTAAATCTCAAGACATATATTTCTTATTTCAATATGTGTATATCAGGTATAATATTCTTATTCATTGTCCGGGATTTCTCTTATCATGATAGAAGATAATAATTCTAATCATGATGTGACAAAATTATATAATTTTAACAAAATTAATATATGATGTGTAATTATTATATATAATAAAAAATTATCTTAATAATAAGTAATTTATATATTTATTATTTAAGTAATTTAGTTTTAATATTAGTATTTGATTAAAGGTTTAATTACTCTGTTGATCCCTATAGTTTCGTGAAATTTTCAATTAGGTCCTTATATTTTTTTTCTTTTTAATTGGTCCCTGCACTAATTTTTTTTTCAATTAAGTCCCTCTTAGTAGTAATTGGCTTAATTTTATAGGAACCCAACTAAAAGAAAAAGAATTGGTATAGGAACCTAAATAAAAAGAAAAAAAAGTGTAGGGACCCAATTAAAAAAAAATTTGGTGCAAGGACTCAATTAAAAAGAAAAAAAGTATAGGGACCTAACTGAAAATTTCGCAAAACTATAGAGACCAACAGAGTAATTAAACCTTAATTAAATTAGTATTGGAGAATTTTAAATTGTTGCCTCAATTTATATATTACGACTATTTTTTGTGGATATGCTATTTTTAAATGTTTTAATATAAATTTTTTTGTGACAAATATATTTAAGTTTTTTTTTTCTTTAGATATATGTATCACCTTTATTTCTTTATTTGTATTTTCATTATATTCGAAAAAAATCTTGACCTAAACATAGAAAATTGTTTACCTAAACACAATTTCTTTGACGATAAATACAGATTTTATCGAAAAAAAATGAAACATACACCTTTTGATGATATACACAAAGTGTAATAGAAATATAGTAAATATATATTATTTTATAAAAATATCTTTAGTTGCATTATAATTAGCTCATGAATAATGTATGATTATATTATGCTAAAAAAATATTTTTATTATAATTATATCAAATTAATATTTAATATATTATTATTAAATTTATTATCAATTAATGATATTTTTTATTTTAATAATAATAATAATTTATCCTTTTATTAAAACACTCATCTAGCTGAATTAATCTAAATATATAATAAAAATAAAGGATAAATTTTTGGCTTGGAGAATAATACAATTGAATATTCTTAAAGATTTCAAAACTTTGAATAAATACGTGATGTAATAGAGAAATGCTTCTAAATATATATTCTTTCTATATTAATATACGCATGCATATCTCCTCAATATTTACTTTTTAGATCGCTCAATTTTCATTAAACGTAATAAAAATTATAAAAAATAATAAATAATTACTTGAGTTTTTCATAATTCCTATATATAGGATTTTTTTTATAATACAGTCTATATATATTTATATTTGTTTTTTATATAACAATAATATTATATATATTTATATATTTCTTTTTTTAGTTCTTTTTTAATTAAGAATATTGACACATAATTATAAAAATTAATAAAAGATAATAACATAAGAATAACTTAATTATAGTAAGAATCTCCATTAAAATTATTGACTAATAATTTGAATATAATTGATATAGTTAAATTGATATAATCGATAAAATTAAAAGTATATAGCAATTATATCAATTATAATAATAATTTACGTGACTTCGTATACAATAATTTGAATTATAATTATCATCTAATTATACTTGAATATTATTTAATTTTAGATATTTTATAGGTAAAAGTTATTATCACGTGAATTATCATCATTATTCAATAATAATAATAATAATAATAATAATAATATATCGAATTAATATAATAGATATAATTGATATAGTTCTAATTTTCATTCACATGTAATAATTTTATCAATATATATTCAAAATTTTAATCTGTATATAATAATAATAATATATGAACATAAGATTAATTAATTAACAAATTAAATTTTAATTATAAAATTTTATTTTTCACTCAAATTTTTAGTCATTAGTAATTTTATTTTTTATATTTACATTAAATTTTGAATATAAAAAGAAAAAAAATTGTATTGATTGTTATCTATTTTATTTATTTAAGTCATAATTAAATTTAATATAATTATAGTAAATCTCTATAGTTATAGCAATTTAAACCTGCTTCATATATAGCAATAATATTATACATATTTATATATCTTCTCTTTTATCTCTTTTTTAAAATTTTTGGCATATAATTAATGTGGATAAATATCAAATTCTATTCTTAATATAAAAATACAAAATTTCATTTTTTTCATTTTTATTTTACTACTATAAAAGATCATATATGCTAGAAGAAAATATCATTTGTTTACCAATTACTCTTTAATTGGATAGCTTTTACAATAATTCTTTTTCTTCCTATGAGGCGTTGTTGCAAGAAGGCAACTATCGTGGATACAAACCACCACACTCTCCAACTCTCGTGCTCATCATTTGGAGCTATATATGATATGTTATCCATGAAGCATCTATAGGCTTATCATGTATGCATAAATAAAAAAAGTTTCGTATTTAAATTTAAGTCATTTATCTGTTTGTGTGGTATATTGTAGTGTAAAATTACTTTCAATTTGTGTTGTGCAATGACATTATGGTCTAATTTAAGCTTTTACCTTAGAACTGTGTTATGATTTTATCTCATCATTTTCTCTTAGATATCAAGTTGACGTATTTTCATTTATTATTATTATTAAAACGGATGTGATATGAAATTTACAAAAAAAAAATCTCACACTCAATTTATTTTATTGTAGTCTCTATCTCTTCTATTTCTTTTTATTTTTTCTTATTCATTTTATTTTCTTTTTAAATCTTATATAATTTATTATAATTTATACCAATTAATTAATTAATTATAATTCATTATATCAGTTAGTTTAATTCATTAATTTATAATATACATAGTAAAATAGATAATTTGTTACTTATAACGTTAATTCTTCTAAAATCTAAATCAGAATAATTATATTTTTACTTTATGTTATGAATAAAATATTATTAATAATGAATAATAATTAACCACTCATAGTTTTAATCAAAGTGTTTGGATGATTTTTATATTTATTAATATTAATTGTTGATTTTTTTAGTAAATAAATTGTATTATAATTCTATGTTAGTTCATAATTGATTAACGATTAATGTTCATGAAGTTATGTTACTATAAATTTTATATTTTACAAATATTTTATTTAAATGTAATTCTTTAAAGGTAGTTAAAAAAAACAACGAAATTGATCAACAAAATAGTTAACTTATATTATTCTATTAATTTATTTAATATATTAAATTATTTTGATTAAAGTATCGTTTTTGTCCCCAACGTTTGGGGTAAGTCTTATTTGTGTCCCTAACGTTTAAATCGTCCTATTTGTATCCCTAATGTTTATAAAAGTAATTCAATGTTATCTTACTATTAATTATACTAACAAATCAGATTATATTTTTCAATTATTCTTACTTGGATGTATTCGTTGTCAATTAGGTCTCACTTGAATGTGTTCGATTTTAATATTATACCCACTATTTGTGTTTAGATTCAATTATGTCCCTAGAAAAGTGAATTATGTAAATATTGTAGGAATTAGTTTCAACTTTTAATGAGCTATTTTTCGGAGTGGATCATCGATTCTATCCCAAACATTTGTGTTCTAACTTCAAGAAGAGATTTTTAAAACTCAAACTAAAACGTTCATGATGTGTAATTGACGGCAGGATAACATTGAATCACTTTTACAAACGTTAGGGATACAAATAGGACGATTTAAACATTAAGGACAAAAATAGGATTTACCCCAAACGTTGGGGACAAAAACGATACTTTACTCAATTATTTTTTTATATTAAGATTAATCTTAAATGTTTTAAAATAAAAAGTATAATTAATTATAATTTGCATCTTAAGTTATGATGAGTATATGATATTTTATTGTGCTGCTGAAAGTAAAAATGAGATAGCAAATATAATTTTATCTCTTAATTCAGTATATTTATTTATATTTTATACTTTTTTATGATTAATTTTGTACGGAGTTGGTATATTGAATAAAAATATCTATTATAATAACAAAAAAATAAAATAAAATTTCAATCAATAATTTTATACTCTTTACTTTTTTCACTTTTATTTTAGATTTTAATTTATTACTCAAAGGTAATGAAATTTTATTGATACTGAAATAAAATTACAAAAGGATCTATAGGGTAGAATAAATAAAATAATGTGATACCTACATTGCAACATTCAAATAAAACAACTTAGGATCTAAAATGCTTATCTTTTTCTTCCTCATCAAGTTACTAAAGACTGAAAGAGTACTATTATAAATTATTTTATATTTTTTATCTATAGAATTATTTATTTATTATCTTATTAATAACAAACTTAAGAATAATTATATTTATAAATTTTATTTTAATATAAATATTATTATTAAATTTTTATCATATCTGTTCTTTTGGATGACTATTCACGCGGTCAATGTGAAAAGTAGTTATTTTTACTGATATGTCATTACGTAATTAGATGCACATGTAAAACTACTTTACACTGTCAGTGTATTAAAATTAAATTCTTAAAAATATTTGTAGTTCGTATTTTAAATTAATTTTACAAGCACCATTCCACAAGTCAGAGACAATTCTTTTTAATAGCTTTGTAGATGTTAATAGCTTTTATATTTAATTTGTTTTATAGTACGATAAAATTCATTGTTCAATCAAAAATTATTTGGCAAAAATGTTTGAGAATGAATTGGTAGAAAGGAAGGTCTATATCTTCTCAAATTTTGAGATTGAGGAATCAAGCGGAATATATCTTCCGACTGTACACACGTGCAAAATATCTCTTAAAAAGGAGTCATATATAGTACATATAGTCGATGATCATAAAATTCTGGATAGTATATTGAAACAAACAAATGAACGATTCTAATTATTTGGTACATAGTTAATTTATATTAACCCACACAAAACTATTTTCCTTTTAATTTTATGTTTTGCCAAGAAATTGTATAACAGCATCATTTTATCGATAACAAAAAGTTTAACAAATTATTTATGAAAATATTTGAAATTGTATTGTAATTTTTTTTAAAGGTATATCCTTTTATTAATATACTACTGTTAGTTTTATCATTTAACATAAAATAAATCAGTAAATTCTCTTTATTTTATCCACATACAAAGTTATAACTTCTTATATTATTCACTCATTTGTTCTTAATTTGATACTTTTAATTTAATTTATTTTTACTCAATTAGATGTTGTTAAACTCTTGACTAGAAAGGAAAAACTTATATCATGGTCAAAAATAAGGAGAAGTGACCAATACATTATGATTGATATTCATGATTTACAGTATGTAAAATTTTAATATTTTAATATGAATATTTTTTTTGGTAATAATTATGTGTTGTAGTGCAAAATCTTTTTTTTCTTTATATATTACTAGTTTACTACTACTTATTTCTCTTAATTCTTGCTTTCATTCAGAAATGAGAAAAAAATAAGATGCACACTATGATATCAATTTATAATTTAATTACTTGATCATCTATGTGATCACCAAATAACCGAATATGTAATTATTCTCTAATTTATAAAATTTAACAAAGACATTGGTAAGCATATTGGTTTAGCATTTATTTATATATTTTATTTATTTATGTTATATTTGTAATCATATTATATCTATTTTTATCAATATATTTTTTTAAAAATTATCGTTAGTGTTAGCATATGATATATTAAATAAATTGAATGATAGAAACACGTAAGTATTTTTTTTTTTTCAATCAAAATTCAGTAAAATATTGTAATTTAGATTTGCAATATCAGTATATTAATAGTGAAGTAGAGAAAAAAATATAATATCATATCAATTCTTTTTAAATAATAATTGTAATTTATAATTGAAATAATTTAAATATTTTAAATAGGATAATTTTATTTAAAGAATTTATAATTCAAACATAATTCTTATATATTTAATAGCTATATTTGAGTTAATATACTTAATACCATATTAAAAATAAAACGAACAATACATATTATATTACTTATTTATTAATTAAATTATTACAATTCAAATTAATTTCAATAAAATAATTTAAAATTATAATTTTAATCTTATCACGTGCATGACACGGATTATTACACTTGTATAATACCTAAAAATTACTTGACATATAGCATTTCTTATGTTTAGTTTGCAAAATTTAATGCTTTGGATTCTACATATTACTTAATAGTTAGTAGCACAACTTTTGCAACAGACTTTTATGCAACTGTCATTTCAACAAGCAATTTCCTATCACATTTTTCCTCCACTCATATCTAAACCATTCACTCATACATACATACATGATGTGTGTTTGAATTCAACTCACTCACTCAAACAACAACTAACTATTTTAATATAGAAAAATTTAGGGACCAGCAACTTTTGTATTTTGTGGCTAGCACTTAATCATCAAAAGAGAAGTGAGTGATCTCCCATCATTAGATTTAATCTCATACCATTAAAAATATTATTGATGGCCAATTGATGGTTACAAAACACAAAATTTAATGGCCCCTAACACTCCTCATTTAATATTTTACTGCTTTAACTTTTAAAGCCCAATCAACATCCAACACGTTTACTCATTTACGACTTCAATTCTAAATACTAACCATCCAACCAACATCAACGCCTTTCCTCCTTCCATCTAGATGCCTGCAACATCCAACCAACAATAAAATACAATACCACTATCATCCAAGACATGCTAAAAGGCTTCAATAAGTGTATCAAGAACAGCTAAAAAACTATATATGATGATTCTCACCTATTTTTTCAACTTTTCTATCTTCATTTAAGTTGTCACTTGATTATAGACTATTATTTTGTCATCCATCTAGAATATGAGAAAATTTCAGCCAGGACAAAATTGATAAACATTTAAGCTACAAGACATGCCAAAAGGCTTCCAGGAGTGCATTAAGAACCTGTGCATAGAGGACCTGCAAGCAGAAAATGGAGATGCAACATCAATAACATTAACCAACTCAAAGAATAGAACAGCACTATAAATCATTATCCGGTAAAGAACTTTATATAATGATTCTTATTAAAATATCATAATTAGAAAATAAAATCAGAAAAATATCAAAGAGATTAGAAAAAAATCAATATAATTTATTAGGATATTATTTCATAACGAGTGTACTCTTAGTCTATATATTGGTAAGAACCTTGTAATCACAAATGAAAAAATATGAATAATAAAAATAATATTTTTTTAAATAATTCTTCGTTTCTTTTTTAAACTCTTTGTACCATGGTAACATGGTATCAGAGCAGAGTTAGGTTCTAGGGACTCAAAATTTTGACGAACTGACATTACAAATTACAAATATGCTACGTAATAGTTTCGGCATGCGATCATCACAAACCAATTCTGACAATTTGTCAATTGGTTTCAAACAATGGGCAACTCTGATGAAAAAAGCAATTGGTGGAAGAAGAAAGAAGAAATACACAAAAAAAACTGCTCTAATACTGTGGGTTACCCCAGATTGGTGGAAAAACAATTCCAAGTCATCGAGAAATCAGAGTAAGGGAGCCGCCACTGTGAGCATCACAGAGGTCACCAGCAGCGGTGGCAATACCAAAAGAGAGGAAGCAAGTCACGATGCCAAGGCAGCAGAGCGGCGGTAAGGGCAAAGACTACTGAACTCCTTGACTGCTCAGCCCAGACCACGACTCAATATAAAGGGAGACCCAAAATCAGAATCCAATTAAAAAGATAAATGAATAGATTTTTGATTGTGAGGCTACCGATACTATGACGTCTATGATTTTAATAGCTTGACTATACCCTTAAAAGCCCATATTGAAACAACTAATGGAGAATTAATTGATGTTAAAGGAGGAGGCTCCATTACTTTTTCAAAAAAATTGAAATTAAGAAATTGTCTCTATGTCTCTGCACTATCATCAAAATTATTGTCTGTTAGACAAGTAACAAATGAACTAAATTGTGTGGTACTCATGTACTCTACCTTTTGTCTTTCACAGGACATTCTTACCAAGGAGATCATTGGACGTGGTACTGAGCGAGATGGCCTTTACTATGTTGATGAAGTAGCACACCAGGGTCATGCCATGCTTGCTCACGGAACGGTTACTAGGCAACTTTGGTTATGACACATGCGTCTCGGACATCCTTCATTTGGGTACCTCAAGTTTCTATTTCCTAATCTTTTTACACGTAGTACTGAACCCCTCAAATGTGAAACTTGTATTCGTACAAAAAATCACAGAGTTTCTTTTCCTCCAACCAATACTAAAGTCAATTGCAATTTTTTTCTAATACACTCTGATGTGTGGGGCCCAGCCCTTATTTTCCATAATAATTTTCAATATTTTGTGTTATTTGTAGACGATTTCTCTCGCATGACTCGGTATATTTTTTAAAACATAAATCTGAAGTATCTGATAAGTTCTTTGCTTTCTACCAAATGATTCAAACTCAATTCAACAATAAAATTCAAGTACTTCGCTCAGATAATGGTGGAAAATTTATAAACCAATCAATGCACGATTTTTTTATGAAAAATGGTCTTATCCATCAAACTTCCTGCCCAAATACACCCCAACAAAATGGTATGGCTGAGCGGCGAAATCGTAAGTTACTTGAGATGACCCGAGCCATGCTTTTTGATGCAAAAGTTCTAAAATTTTTTTGGCCTGAAGCTATAGCAACCTCTACCTACTTACTAAATCGCCTACCTACTCATGTTCTCCACCACAAAACACCCTTACAAGTCTTGGCTAGTCACACTGTAATCCCGCCTATTCTAACCTTACCACCTCGAGTATTTGGATGTTCCGTCTTTGTCCATATCCCCAAAGTCAATAGAACCAAACTTGATCCTTGTGCAAAAAAATGTGTTTTCGTTGGGTATGCTACACACGAAAAGGGGGTATAGGTGCTACAATCCAATTACTCGCCGTATTCATGTGACCATGAACTGTGATTTTTTAGAATCCGAATTTTACTTCAGCCGCCAACATGGCATTCAGGGGGAGAACAATAATGAACCATCAAGTTGGCTAAATAACCTTTGTTACCCAAAAACTGTTCAAACAGAGCAAGTAGATGGAGCCACCGAGCATACTTTACTCAACGTAGAAAACAACTCGGTACATACAATCAGTGAGAGTCCTTTTGAGAATATCAGACAACAGGTAAGTAATTGTTAATCTGATAATTTACTCCTTATTTTTAATGAGGCCACTAACAATAATAGTATAGGACTGGAACATGAAAAATCAGAGCCCAATACCTTTATTCTTCCTCCAAGAAGAAACAGAAGGATGCCTCTTGATCAGTATTCACCAGAACATGTTCTCCGTAACTCAAGATACCCGATAAGAGTGGCTAGAGAAGGAATAGCAAATGTTGCAAAGGCTTTTTCCACTAGACTCTTAACAGAAGAGATTCCAAGAACTGTTCGAGAAGCCAATGAGAAAGTTGAATGGCGAAAAGTCATGAATACAGACATGAAAACTCTAGAAAAGAACGAAACTTGGAAGAAGTGTATCCTACCGACAGGAAAAAAGCCAGTCGGCTGCAAATGGACTTTCACCATTAAACACCAGGCAGATGGCACTATTGAATGGTACAAGGCAAGGTTGGTGGCCAAATGTTATACACAGATCTATAGTATCGATTACACTGAAACTTTTTCACCGATTGCAAAGATTAATACTATCAGGGTGTTGTTTTCAATAGCAGCAAATTAAGATTGGCCACTCCATCAATTTGATGTCAAGAATGCTTTCTTGCATGGAGAGTTGAAAGAAGAAGTGTACATGAAAGCTCCTCCAGGTTTCTCAACAGAATTTAGAAAACATGAAGTTTGCCGGTTAAAGAAGGTTCTTTATGGGCTTAAACAATCTCCACGTGCTTGATTTGGAAGATTTACAGATGCCATGAAAAGGTATGGGTACAAGCAAAGTAATTCTGATCATACCCTTTTTTTGAAAAAATAGGGAGATTTAATCACTTGCCTAATAATCTATGTGGATGATAGATCATAACGGGAAGTGATGCTGAAGAAATTGAAAAATTGAGAAGGAACCTATTTACAAACTTCGAAATGAAGGATTTGGGAAGACTAAAATATTTCTTAGGAATAGAGGTTCTACGATTCAGCAAAGAAATCTTTATCTCCCAAAGAAAGTACATTTTGGACCTTCTGACAGAAAACATAAAAACCAATAAATACGCCCATGCAAGTTAATCAGAAGTTGAAGATAGTAGAAGGTACCACCCTAACAGATAAGGAAAGGTACCAGCGATTGGTTGAAAAACTAATTTACTTATCACATACTCGGTTTGACATAGCTTATGCTGTGGGAATAATAAGTCTGTTTATGCATAAGCTACAAGAAGATCATATGGAAGCTGTCATGAGGATAGTTCGATATTTGAAGGGAGCTCCCGGAAGTGGAATCATTTTCAAAAGGAATGACCATTTGAAGGTTGAGGCATACACTGACACAGATTGGACGGACAACCCAAATGATAGAAGATCAACAGTTGGTTACTTTACACTTGTTGGAGGCAACCTGGTAACTTGAAAAAACAAGAAGCAGAAAGTTGTAGCTCTTTCAAGCGTAGAGGCAGAATTTCGAGGGATCGTTAAAGACATAACTGAAGTATTGTGGATAAAAAAAAATTAATGACTGAGATTAGGTTTCCACCACAATTACCAAGCCAGTTGAAATGTGACAACAAAGCCGCAATCAGCATTTCAGAGAATCCTGTATAATATGATAGAACAAAACATGTTGAGGTGGATCGACATTTTATCAAAGGAAAAATTGATAATGACATTATTGAGTTTCCATTTGTGAGATCAGAAGATTAGTTAGCTGATATTTTTATTAAAACAGTTTTAAGACAAGTCCTTGCTAATAAAATTCTAACTAAATTGAATATTGGTGATTTCACTACTTACCTTAAAGGGGAATATTAGAATATCATAATTAGGGAACAAAATCGGAAAAATATCAAACAAAATTTAAAAAAAAATCAATATAATTTATTAAGATATTATTTCATAACTAACATACTCTTACTCTATATATCACAAATAAAAGAATATAAATAATAAAAATAATATTTTTTTAAATAATTCTTTATTTCTTTCTTAAATTCTTTGTAACATGGTAAGAGTTCTTACTACTCAACCTGTTATATATGGGGACGATATCCAAAGAAGTCACGGATCATTAATCTCTCAAAAAAATGCAATTTAATTCTAACTCTATCACAAATCATATAAACCACTTACACAATTCAATTCTATACAACAAAAAAAGAAGATAATAATTGTTTCTTTAGCATTACTATACCAACTCAAAGAGTCTAATGCCTCAAGATAATCATCACAAAATCAAGGGTTACTCACATAAACAACAATAACATCGACGGTAGATAAACAAAAACTAATATACAGTTACGGATCTAAAAAATTTGTATAAAAGAGATAAAAATATACTAAAATAAATTTTGTTGAACATCAATATATTTATAATTTAAAAGATACAAAAAATATTTATAATTTAAAACTAAAATTTTATATATAAATAAAAAACTAATAATTTTATTTATATTATTTTTAATAATAATTATGTATAAGAGTTAAAACAAAAAAATATGAATTAGAATTTAATTAGAAAGTTAATTTTTTTCAATCGATTTCAATTAATATCAGTTAATTTTTGTTAAAATTATCTTATTTATCTTAAAATTTAAATCTTTAAGTTTCAAAAAAATTGAGAATTTGTTTAATTAAAAAAATTAATTAATGTTGAATAATTAAAAATCAGCTTCTTATAATTTTTTTTATTATTTAATATGTAGATAATGTTTTTTCTTATCTAAACCAATTTTTGAAAAAAAAAGAAATTTCACTTATATTTAAAAAATTACACACCAGTTTAGTAATTAACTAATTGATTATTTTAAAAAAAAAAACATTATTACTACTTAATTATCTTTTTGTTTTCAGTTTTGATACCAAATCAAATTTAATACGATATATATAACTGCATATTAATAGTTTGTAAAACTCTCCATTTCGAAAGAAAGATTAGGTCAGCACTTAATACTTACAAGATTACAAAATAAAATATCACAACAACTCATGTTAAAGAAAAATTAAAACAGAAAAATAACACAACAGCGAAGCTCTTACCCAAATATAACTAATACCTGATGTCTTTGCAATTTACTGATAGGAAGACAAAATATGGCTACACATCAAGTAAAGCATCAACACAACTGCATAAAAAAGATAATACAAGACTTACACCACACTTCTCTCTTATATTGAGAATTTTCTTCTGATTTTATCATTGTGTTGTTCTCTTCCTTCTTCTGCTCCTTGTGATTATACTCATATTCTTGATCTCATTTCTTTCACCCAAATAAGTCCTGTCTAATGTAATTTAAGAGAGCCCCATCATCATTACAAGACAGATTAAATTGCGATCTTATTCTCTATATTTTAGTACCTTCACTTCTAGACTCACATCTTTCCTTGCACTTAAAGCCAAATTATAATCTAATAATTGCTTGCCGTTTTATTGTGTATGGTTCATTGGCTACGTACATGCATTACTGCCACTGTTATGTTGAAATGGTTAATAATTTAATTCCACCGGATGTTAGCAAAAATGATTTCACAAACTTTTTTTAAATACAAGAAGCACATGCCACAAACTTTTTTTTTGTTTGTTAAATATATAAAAGGTAACTGAATGGTAATTAAACACCAAGTTCAGTCTCTAATTATTACAAACTGCAAACAGATTAAAATAGACAAAAGAAGACATAAGCACAATGCAAACAACTAACAGAGGGAAATTAAACAACATACATATAATTATTAGAAGACTAATTAAGACCCAATAACATTTGAAAACCTAACATTATTTATCTAAGCTTTCAGCAGTTCTCCTCGTCCTTATTAACGATAACATAACACACCAATAGAGAAAGCCAACTTTAATTTTGTCCCACACACACATATAATATAACGGAACATTTGTGCATGCTAGATGACGATGGGATCCAGAAGGAGAGCCGCGATGTGATCCTTTAGAAGTTGATTGTTTGTGTATTTATCCTCGAAGTTTTCATAAACCATCTCACTTGTACGTGCCAAGTTAAGAATGCAGTTAATCACAGGCTTTGGAATAATGTCATGTGAGTTAAGGCACTCTTCATTTATATCCTTCCAACAATCACTTATTTCCTTCGAAATGAAACTGTAGGCCTCTTCTTCTGAAATGCCATATTGTTTCATGCAACATTCAACTGCAGATGCAACATGCTTCCTTTGCCGCTCGACCTACAAATTAAAGAATGCATGTCACATCCAAAAGTTGAATAAATCATTTATCATGTATCTATATATATTTATTGAGTTAAACAAAACACACCTCATGTAATATTGGTTATATATATATATGAAAAAAAAAAAAAGAGTGACAAAAAAAATGCAATTTACCTCAGCATTTAAACTCTTGGCTCATGTGTAATCTATTATATATATAATTATTTATATACTTTTATTAATAAATAATCTTTTAAAATAAGTAATTTATGACATAATTTATGTCTTCTAAATTTTTAAATATATAATTCGACATCCTAATTTTATCAAATGGTGCATGACATTGATTTTTTTTCTAAAATTATTATATATTTTTTTAATAAGAATGTCATGATACTATTATTCTAAAAATTTAAGTTGATACGAGAAAATACATAAATGATAATATCTCTAACACACTTTTTGAAAAAGAATTCTTTTTAAAATTTTGTGTAAATTTCTTGCATAGTTTTTTTGTATAGAATAAAAGATTTCATGATCAAAATTAAAGGTCTAAAGTTCCACCATTATTATTTTTAAAAAAAGAACAAATATATCATAAGATAAATTAAAGATAAAAAATTATACACAAAATATATATAAATTAAAAAAAATTATTATGTGAGGAGACATGTTAGATATATAATTATTTATGTGAATTTTTTTATTAGTTTAAACATTTAAAAAAATTGAAGAAATAATTTGATGACAAAAAATTATCTTTCAAGAATAATAATTTTTAAAAAACTTATAAAATCTTCTTATATTATTAGTCCTTTACATTTATTAATAAATAAACTAATTAATTCTATTAATTATTTGAAATTGAATGAAACAAATTTGTTAAAAATGATGTCCACCTTATGTGTCGCCAAGTCATTTGCGAGTCTGACCATTAGTGAAACAGCATTTATGATTTTGGGAAAACCGATGAAATTCCAATCAAGCATCTCTTTAGTAGCAAAGTCTTGCATAATGATAAAGGTTGCTAGCATAAGAGGGTATGTACTCGTTTGAACTCCGTTAACCTTGTACTCATCATATGTTGGAATGTGGTCCTCGTGGCACCATTTTGCTTCAATTAAGTAGGCTTGTGCCAAATTTAATATCTGCATGTATAATAATAATAATAATAATAATAATAATAATAATAATAGTAAATACTGATTATTAAATAACTGGAAGTTGCAAATTAAAATGTAATTATTTAAATTAATGAATTAATTAAGTAGAGCCTACAGCTTGCTTAACATGTTCCAACACCAAGCTTGATCTTCCACTCTCTGCAGTCAGTGACAGTATATCAACAAATAATTCTTCTACAAATGCATTAAAAACCACTTTGAAGCACTCTGGTAGAGGAGCAATGCAATTAATATCCCATCTGATGATAAAGGAAATAAATAAATAAACTTCATGTATGTGTGAAATAATTAATAATGAGATTGGCTAAACTTAAACTCAACATATATATATATATATATATATAATAAAAAAAATTAGTAAAATAATAAATTAAAAAAAATTAATCACTATTAAATTAATAATTTTTATCATATATATATATGTGAACTTTATTATCTTAGTTCAGTAACGATTATATACTTACTTTTTAACTTTACAAATCTTCTTATTTTAGAAAATTATTATTAGAGATATAATCATTAATGTTGCCTTTTTTTCATTAGCTTAACTTTTTGGGATAAGTAGTTTCATAACATGGTATCAGAGCTCAGAGTTCGATCTTTGATGAACCCCAAAAATGAAAAAAATAGTATAAGGCAAATAAAAAGAGAAAAGAAAGCCTATGTAAAATCAAACAAACTCAAAAAGAGGCTCTTGTTTGAGAGGGAATATTAGAGATATAACCATTAATATTGTCTTCTCCTATCAGCTTAAACTTTTGGGATGAGTGATTTCATAACAATTATGATCCATATATACATGAACAATATTTTCATTTTCAAATTGAGATAAATAATATAAAATTGGTGGTTAAAGATTAGAGATCAAATCAACCTTTTGATTGCCTCTGTCAAGAGTTGAAGCTCTTCAAATGTGCCAAAGGCATCAAAAGTATCATCAAGAAGACATATACATGCAAGCAGTTTGCCTAATATCAATCTCCAAGTACTATATTTTGGCTCAGAAGACATGGTTAGTGGCCAAAAGAATGCCTCAACCACCCTATCTCTAGCATAAATAACCTTTGTCGCAAAGGCTAATTTTTTGCACCACCTGAATGAAATAATAATACCAATACAAGTCAATATACAAATAAGGAAAAATATTGGTAACCGATAATTTTTAGCCAATGAAATAATCAATAACTCACCGTTTAAAAAAAAAAATCTAAACTTAGAAATAATAAAAACATCCAAAATTTAAATAAAAAATTTAGAATTTAGCCTTTAAAATTTAAAATTTAAGGTTTAATTACAATTTAAGATTTAGTTTTAGTATTTAGAATTTAAGATTTAATATCTAAAATTTAGAATTTACGATTTACTGATTAGAATTTATGATTTGAGATTTATGATTTAGGATTTAAAATTCAAGATTTAGAATTTAAGAAAACTGATAGTAGATTGCTAGAGGTGGCCAATGGCACGACGATGGCTGCTGGTGGTGGTAGATGGCTTGTAGTGGTATGTAAAATTTGAGATGTTAGGAGGAAGAAGAAAAACTGATAAAACAACCATTTAAAAAAAAAATTATAAATGGGTATTAATTTTTTTTGAATTATTGGCTGATGTTGACTAATTTTCTATTGGTTCACGTATAGTTGTCAGAACTGAACCGGTAATCGAACCGATTAAGTTACTGGGTTACTAGATTACTGGTTTAACTGTTGGGTTACTGATTGAACCGGTTGACCCGGTCCTATGTAAATAAAAAATAAAAAATAGTCAAAAGTTTAAAATTAAAATTTAAAATATATATTTTTACTAACATTTTAAAATATCAAATTATTTTAAAACAATATGAAATATGAACAATAAATATTTTATTATTTTTATTTTATCATAAATATTTTTATTTTGTTTTTATATTAAAATAACTATTATTTTTAAATTTTAATAATTTATTAATTAGTTTATATCTTTTATACTATTATATACTCTAAGTATTTATTAAAAAATAATATTAATAGATATTAAATAATTATAAAAAAATAAGTGAATTTATAATTATTGTTAAATAAAAATATAATTAATTTAAGAATGAGTGAGTTATAATTAAAATTAAAATAAATTAAATAAAAGTAAACTATTTGATGAAAGATATCTATATCTATTATAATTTGCATTAATTTAAATAGAAAACATAGTGGTTTGGTGGTTGTGGAGCCTTTTGGTTTCTTTGAGGGTAGGGGTTTGAACCCTACCTCAAGCATTTTGAAAATATTTTCTCCCAAGTGGTCGGTCGGACCGCCTCACCGAATTTGACCGATTCGCACCGGTTCTCATTGAGTTTGACCGATTTGTATCGGTTCAATTTCTTGTACGGTTCAAACACTGAACCGGACCGGTATAGGATCTGGTTCATCGGTTTTTTGGTCAATCCAGTTTTTACAACTATGATTGGTTGTCTAGTGTAGTTGTTTTGATTTTTTTTCCTTTAATTTTCTATTGAGAGGTTTTAATGAAGCTCTATCCAAATATATCGAGTATTAAAAATATTTATTCACTTTGACTTAGGTAATATATGTATATATAACAACTATAACAGAATATAGATAGGTAGGTAGTATTTTGCGAGTGATAATACGACTCACCTAGTGATATTACCAATTTCTTTTTTATGTAGGCTTTGTAGCATATTGAAATCTAATTTTGCAAGAGATAGAAGAACTTTGTTATGGGAAGGATTTTCTTTGTAAAATGACATATATGATCTTGCTCGTATCCTTGAAACTGTCTTGTGAAGAGGCAGCCTTAAGCTTCGATTGATTTGGTCTGCAAGACATGGACTCAGTTGATCGATGAAGGACTTAAGTTTATTGCATGTGAATTTATGTGCTTCCTCCAATATATCTTCTCCATGAATCCTTAATTGTGCAACTTCATACAAGCTCCATATTTCTTCAACATTTTGAAGAACATTTATTTCATCGAAGTCTCCTTTGATATTCTTGAATTTGATGAAAACATCTGTATAATTCACATATATACTAAATAATATGAATGCATATATAACTAATTGGCATAAATTTTAATTTATTGGTAATGTAATTATATTATTTATAATAGAATTTTACATACCTGATGAAATATGATATCCATTTTGTCTGAACAAACGAAAGAGTAAGGCAATAAAGTGAAGGTCATAATCTTCTATAGGAAGACTATTGTTGGTAAAATTATTGTAGATTTCTTCCAACGCTTTATCAACTTCACGTTCAAAATGATAAGATATACTCAAACGTTGAATTGAGTCAATTAAACTTAATTTCTGTAAAATGCTATTGTCATTCGAAGACAAATATAGCATTATTTTTTCTTTGTGTATTTGGACCTCTTGCTTCGTAGTTTCATTGACTTCCTGCAAATAATTTCGAGAAATGAAATTTTTGTTGGGCATTAAACTTTTGTAATTAGGTTAATGAAAATATTTGATAAAAAAAAATAGCTCAAAATAATTAAAATTTACCTTAATATAAAAACATAAAAGAGCGAAAAAAATTGTCTCTATGCCATATAACCTTAATTGTCCTTTATGTTTGGGTGTTAATATTATGAAATTTTTATGGAGCATTTAATTTTTTTTTTTAAGAAAAAAGATTTTCTTGTTCTTCTCTCTCAAATATAGACGACGAAGTGATAAATAACATACCAATGATTGTGAATCAGCATATTGAATGAAAATATCCTGCCAAATGTTAGGAGCAAAATTTGCACAAGGTCGCTTCAACTCAGAAGATGGTGCAAGAGACATTGTTGTTGGCTTTGACTTAGATACGGTAAAGGAAACTAAGGTCTTAATGATCAATGGTGTAAGAGACATTGTTTGTGTCTATCTATATATAGATATACAAGTATGATTCATTCAATGGGAGTTGGCAAGTCCCTAGTTGGCTTAGTAGGGTAGAAATCTATATATTTAAAACAAAAATTACAAGATATGTATATATGAGAAGAAAAAATTATGGAGAATTAAATTTTACTTAGTCAATATTAGATAATTTTAATATGTAAATTTGTAATTTAGAATTGAATTTCAACATTTTATGATTTAGAGTATAGAATTTGTATAAACAAAATAATTTTAAAAAATTTGACTAATGTTAACTGAAAAAAATTAATTACCTAATGTATATGAGCAAATCACATAATCAAATTAATTGGAAGACAAAATTACATGGATGTCTTAAATCAAAATACGTTATATACATGTCGTTAATCACATTTATGTATAAATCGAATTGATTGATAAAATCGATTTATCCATAGTAGTAATAAATTGAATCAATAAGATTCGAATTACTTAAATTTTATGTAAATTGATTATAGTAAATTCGATTTACTTGAATTCTATATATGGGTTGCAATTTGTATTTTATTTACCCATAATAAATCGAAACAATGTGCTTTTATTTACAACCATAGTTTATTACTGTTAGTAATTTGAATGCAATAGCTTTGATTTAGTATATATATATATATAAAATTCGAATTCACTTGTTTCAAATTACATTTAATTCAACTTCACCCACCAAAACGCTGGTCCTAGAGATAAGCAAGGGAAAAAACCCACTAGATTCAATAAACAGCAAAAATGGAAGACGATCCGAATTGTATCTTGGACGGAGTTGCCCACATTACTGGTAACATCCATAAAGAGGTTAGTGAGTAAAATTTATTTCATTAAGAAATAAAGAATTGTTAATGATATTAAGTCGCTTAGATTTGATTGTTTACGTTATTAGAATTTTCAAACTTTAAATGGTAACTAGAGTGGCGATTTATTAGTTTGTTAGAACATTGAAAACTACAAATGCAAGTTGGAGAATTGATAAATAAGTGTTACTTCGAGTAGTGACGTGAGCTTTGGTTATAATTTATAAGTTTTAAATGTTAGAAGTTTAGCTAAGTTGAAAGTTTTGTCATAGTTTAATTTAATTTAATTTAGGTTTCAAGTGCTAGATTAATTAGGTATTAGAAGGTTATGAAAGAATCAATTTGATTTAATTTATTTAAATTTAATTTAATTTCTAAATATTAGATTAACGAGATACTACAAGTTTAGTTATACTTTAATTTTTGGAAGAAGGGACAAAATTACATGTGAAAGTTCGCACGCTGGACACGATTATACTTCAATCATTTAATGAGTCACGTGTGCACACTATCTATACACTTATTTTTCGTGTTTATTTTATTTAGGAAGAAGGGACAAAAATACACCTGAAAGTTTACACGCTGGACACAATTACACTTCAATCATTTAACGCCGCCACATGCCGATGGTTGGAAGGGTAAATGTATCTGTCGGAGTGTATAAGTGGTGTGCACGTGTGACTCATTAAATGATTAAAATGTAATCGTGTCCAGCGTGCGAACTTTCAGGTGTACTATTGTCCCATCTTCCTAAAAAAATATAACGTAAAAGATTAAAAGTTGTGCCATTTTAATAATAACTAAAGAAGAGTTTTTATTTGTTTATTAAGAAAACAAAAACGTAAGTTAAAAAATATAAAAGTCAATATTAAAATAAATCTGATTTATTAATTAACTATATAATTATAGAAATGTTTACAAAATGCAGACTAGGCTATTTTAATACTATAGCTTTTTAAAAACTAAAAAACAAAAGAAAATTAACAAGATTATATTATTTTTCTCTTTTCAACTTAATTAGGTTATCTTCATTAATAAAAAAATAAAAAATAAATAAGAAAAAAATGTATTATTAAAAGGACAGCCCAATGTATAAATATGTTAATGTGAGATTTGGAAAAAGACTCCATCCAAAGAGTGTATTATACACAACTTAATTTAATCATTACTTCAGTGGTTATTTTTACAATCAGTATAATTACGTATTTTTTAAAAATTATCTATTATTCAATTTTTAGAAGAGAAAAAAATAAAAAAAATAACTTTTCATAAAAAACAAATAACTTTCTATAAAAGTAGGTATTTAAATTAATTAGATAATATTATTCAAATAAAAAAACTAACTAAAAATTAAAAATTTAAAAGATAAGTAGCATTTTTCTTTTACAATTTGAACCTGTGTGTGACCTTAAAATTACATTAAAATAATTCAATTATTACTCTAAAACGCTCATTTAAAACATGTGTATGTAAGTTAATAGTTTAATTTAGATGCACTAATCATATAGAACGTTTTGTACTCATATTTCATCATACAAAATTAAATAAGATGCCAAGGATTCAGAATCAGCATATTTTCGGAAAGTATCATGCCAAATGCTAGGAGCAAAATTTGCAGAAGGGACAGGTTGTCTCGAAGTCATCACCGGAACTGAGACTGAAAGCGACATGTACAGTACTGGGTAATGATCGATATTAAGGCGTTGAGAACCAATAACTATATATAGAATATGGTTCACTCATGCAAAGGGAGATGAGTTAATGTCCCTAGCATTTTCAAATGTGAAGCTGAAAGAGACATGTATGGTACTAGTTAATGAACGATGTTAAGGAGTTAAGAACCAATAACTATATATAGAATATGGTTCACTCATGCAAAGGGAGATGAGTTAATGTCTCTAGTTGGTACCACACAAGATTCCTTTTTATTTTGTCTTGTTAAAAAGTGAGTAAATTCTCTAGCCATTCCTCAATTAGAGAATTGCATATTCTTTATTATGAGTTGTTCAATTTTGATGGGAGGAATTCACTTGTATTATCTTGATTAATGTTAACTATTTTTAATCTTATAAATTAGTTAATTAAATCACACCACTAAAGTATGATAAATTCTTTTTGCAAATTAAAAAATATTTTTAAAAATCCCAATTTATAATTTAAATTTTTTTTTTCAAATTATTCGATTCATCAATCAATTTTAATCACAAAAATTAAAAAGAAAAGTAAATAAAAAACTGAAATAGAACCAGTTATTTAATTAAAAAACTGCAAGTATATAATAGGACGCGGTCGCGGGAGAGGCAGAGGTAGGTTAGGCAATGTAAATTCTGAAACCGTAGGGAACAACTCTGTAGACTTTATGGATACCCTTGGAAACATGGCTGTGGCTATACAGGCAACAGTTGAAACGCTGAAAAACCATATGAATAACGGGAACAATAGAAACAACGGAGAAGAGGGGCCAATGACTCTCGCCTCCTTTCTGAAAGTGCACCCTCCAACCTTCAGGGGGACCTCAAACCCCACTGAAGCAGATAACTGGATTCAGGCTATGGAACGGGCACTGTAGGCTCAGCAGGTTCCCGAGGAGCAGTGGGTTGAACTCGGGACTTATCAGTTGCAAGGTGAGGCCCAGTACTGATGGCAGGGAACACGACATATATGCAGCCAGATGGTGCTATGATTCCTTGGGAGGTCTTCCAGACAGAGTTTTACAGAAAGTATTTTTCCAGTTCGGTCAGAAATGCTAAAGAACTTGAATTGCTGCAATTGAAACAAGGCCAGATGACTGTTACTGAGTATACTAACAAGTTGCACCGATGGAGATCCGAGTCTTTTTCGAGCTCGTAAACAAAAGCCGAGTGGTAGAGGAGTGTGTGAGGAAGGCAGCATTGGAGAAAGAAAGTCTGAGGATGCCATTTTAGAGGGCTCAAGGCAAGAACTTTGCATCGAGGGGAAGAAATTTCAAGCGTGGAGGTTTTGTTCCACAGCATAATCAGGGTCAAGGCAATTTCAAGAGGCCGAATAACAATGCTAATAAAAGGAGAAGGTATGGAAAGCAGACACAACAAGACGTGGGTTGTAAGAGGTACGGAAAGTATCATCCGGAAATCCCGTGCAGAGTAGAATTGGGAGTGTGTTTCTTTTGAGGACAACCCAGGCACCTGGTTTGGAATTGTCCAGAGAAGAAGAAGTATGAGACCGGTAGAGTACAACAGCCAGGGAGAGTGTTCACCACTTTTGCAGCAGGTGCCGAGGGATCCGAGACCTTGATCAGAGGTAACTGTGAAGTAGTTGGTAAAATTTTAAGTGATTTGTTTGATTCTAGGACGACGCATTCATTTATAGCATTTGAAAGGGCTAGTGAGTTAGGATTGAAGATTGTGGTCTTACGTTATGATCTAAGGGTGCATAATGCCACTTCTGAAGCCGTTGTGACTAGATTAGGATGTCCGTAAGTCCTATTCCGGGTTAAACAACGTGATTTCGTTCATGATTTGATTTGTTTGCCGATGACTGGTCTGGATCTCATTTTGGGACTGGATTGGTTATCTAAGAATCATGTTTTGCTTGACTGTTCTGAGAGATCAATATACTTTATGCCGGAAGGATCGAAAGGGCCGGTCCTGGTGAATAGCTACTATTTGAACTCCATGATAGTAAACTGTTCTGGATATGAATGTCAGGGTGTTATGCTATTAACTGCGGGTGTTTTGGGAGATGAACAAAGCTTAGAGCAAATTCCGGTTGTTTGTGAATTTCCTGAGGTGTTTTTGGATGACATTGATGAATTCCCTCCTAATCGAGAGGTCGAGTTTGCGATTGAGTTGGTGCCTGGGGCAGGTCCAATCTCGAGTGCTCCTTATAGGATGTCACCTTTAGAGATGGTCGAGGTTAAGGATTAGCTGGATGACTTAATGGGTAAACGCTTTATTCGACCGAGTGTTTCTCTATGGGGAGCATCAGTACTTCTGGTAAAGAAGAAGGACGGAAGTATGCGTCTGTGTGTCGATTATCGGCAGCTGAACAAGGTTACCGTGAAGAATAAGTATATGTTACCAAGGATCGACGACCTAATGGATCAACTTCAGGGAGTCGGAGTCTTTTCCAAGATTGACTTACGATACGGGTATCATCAGATAAGGGTTAGAGACGAGGACACTCTGAAGACTGCTTTCAGAACGCGATACAGTCACTACGAGTACATGGTAATATTTTTCGGGTTAACCAATGCCATGGCAATGTTTATGGACTACATGAACCGAATCTTCTGTCCATGTATGGATAAATTTGTAGTTGTCTTCATTGATGACATCCTCATTTACACCAAAACTGAAGAAGAACATGCAGATCACTTGCAGATTGTGTTACAAATCATGAAGGAGAGGAAATTGTACGCCAAGTTATCTAAATGTGAGTTCTGGAAGAGTGAGGTAAAGTTTCTTGGTCGTGTGGTAAGTCAACGGGGGATTGCTATGGATCCTGCTAAAGTTGAGGCAGTAATGGATTGGGAACGACTAACTACTGTGACGGAGATTAGGAGTTTTCTAGGTTTGGCGGGTTATTATCGGAGGTTCATTAAAGGATTTTCACAAATCGCTTTACCTTTAATTAAGCTGACTAGAAAGCATGCACCATTTGTTTGGACTCCTAAGTGCGAGGAAAGCTTTCAAGCATTGAAGCAGAGGTTGACCACTGCACCTGTATTAGTGCTGCTCGAGCCGAGTGAACCGTTTGAGGTATACTGTGATGCATCACTAAAGGGTTTAGGGTGCGTGCTGATGTAGCACCGTAATGTCGTAGCATACGCCTCATGGCAGTTAAGGCCACATGAGATGAATTATCCGACTCACGACTTAGAACTTGCTACCGTTGTGTTTGCTCTAAAGATTTAGAGACATTACCTCTATGGCGTCAAGTTTCAAGTTTTCTCCGATCACAAAATCTTGAAGTACCTCTTTGAGCAGAAAGAATTGAATATGCGTCAAAGGAGGTGGATGGAGCTTCTAAAGGACTATGACTTCGAGTTGAATTACCACCCTAGAAAGGCAAGTGTTGTGGCAGATGCTTTGAGCCGAAAGTCCCTATGCGCTACTTGGATGATGCTACGAGAGGAGTTTGGGACTCTGTGTTTGAGCCAGTTGCAAATTTCAAGTGATTTTAAAACTAAACTTTTAAAGGCTCAGTAAGACGATAAAGAAATACAGAAAGTATTACCGGCAATTGAGCAAGGAAAGCAGTAGAGAGTATCATGGGATAAGGATGGGTTATGGAGATTTAAGGGCAGAATCATTGTGCCGGACGTCAGAAACTTACGGCAGGATATCTTGAAGGACGTGCACAAAAGCGGGTTCTCTATTCATTCGAGAAGCACTAAGATGTATCAAGATCTGAAAACGGTATTCTGGTGGCTGGGAATGAAGAATGATGTGGCATTGCACGTTTCCAAGTACTTAACTTGTCAGAAAGTCAAAATTGAGCATCAAAAACCATCAAGAACCCTTCAGCCCTTAGAAATTTCGCAATGGAAGTGGGAGAGCATTGCAATGGACTTCGTGTTGGGCTTACCAAGGACTTGGGGTGGACATGACGCTGTTTGGGTGATTGTGGATGGACTGACAAAGTTGGCTCACTTTCTTCCTATTCGGATGAGTTGTACGTTGGAGGAGTTAGCGCGGCTGTACATTAAAAAGATTGTGAGGTTGCATAGTGTGCCTACCACCATCATATCCGACAGAGATTCTCGTTTCATCTCAAGGTTCTAGGGAGCCTTTCAGCAAGCATTTGGGACTCAGTTGAGTTTAAGCACTGCATATCACCCTCAAACAGATGGTCAGTCAGAGAGAACAATTCAAACCCTAGAGGATATGCTGAGGGCTTGTGTCTTGGACCAGCCGGCAAGCTGAGATTGATATATGCCGCTGGTGGAGTTTGCATACAACAATAGTTACCATGCGAGCATCAGAATGATTTCGTATGAGGCTCTGTATGGGAGGTAGTGTCAATCTTCGCTATGCTAGTATGAGGTTGGATTGAAAAGCTTGTTAGGGCCTGAAATGATAGCTGAAACTAATGAGCAGATAAAGAAAATCCGAAGCCGAATGCTTGTCGCTCAAAGCCGTCAAAAGAGCTATGCTGATCAAAGGCAGAATCCTTTAGAATTTGAAGAAGAAGAGCATATGTTTCTGAAAGTTACTCCAAGAACTGGAGTGGGTAGAGCAATTAAAACAAAGAAACTGAATCCTTGTTACATCAGTCCATTTGAAATTCTGAAGAGGATTGGACAAGTGGCTTATAGGATCGCTTTACCGCCGCATCTTTCGAACCTGCACGATGTGTTTCACGTGTCACAACTTTGGAAGTACACTCCTAATGCAAGTCATGTCCTAGAACCGGAATCGGTTCAAGTAAGAGAAGATCTGACACTTCCAGTAATCCCGGTTAGGATTGATGACACCAGCATCAAACGTTTGCACGGGAAAGAAGTATCACTGGTTAAGGTGGCTTGGAGGTGGGCTGGAATTGAAGAACATACTTGGGAGCTCGAATCGAATATGCAGAAGGACTACCCACACCTCTTTTCAGGTAACTAAATCTGAATTTTGAGGGCAAAAATCTTAATTAGGTGGGTAGGATGTAAACCCCGTAAATTTAGTAAATAAATAATCAATAAATTAAATTTTAATAAAAGAAATTAGGAATGTTAAATCTTATAATTTAATAAGATAGAGCTAATTAAAACAAGAATTTTGACACTAATTTTAAAGAGTTTGGCCCAAGATTAGGCCAAACGGGCCGAACTGGTTGAACCGGGCGCAAATAGGCCCAAGGCCCAACCCATCAGCCCAAAACACTTAAGAAGAGTCCATCCTCTTCCGCCATTCAGCAAAAGGAACGCTGAAGCATACAAGGGGGAAAGAAGATAGATTTCCAAACCCTTGACTTTGATCCAAATCGCCATAACTTCTCACTCCGAGCTTTGATCGCCGTACCGTTTGTGGCCACGCGTCCGCGGCGTCGAGCTCTACAAAGTGCGGTGACTAATTTGGTAAGAAAGTCTCAATTTTGATTTCAGTTCTTCCTTCCCCAATTTCTCAAAAAATTGGATATAGTGAGTGTTAAGATTTTGGTCCTTTTATGTTATAGGACCCGATTAGCTTGAGAAAAATGTTCAATCTTGCTTCATTGGTGCTTGAACAAGGTAAGAATCCTAGAACCCTAGCTAATTCTTTGATTAAGTGTGTTGGGTATTAAATTTTGGGTATGTATATGTGATAAATGTTTTAGGTGTATGTATATATGTGATATGAAGCAATTGGATATGTTGGAAGCTTAATCGGAAGCTTGGGATTTGGTGCTAGTTGCTGAAATCAGTGTTGAGGGCTTGCTTCTTGCCTAGTAGGTTGTCTTGGGTTATACGAGAAAATCGGCCAAGGTATGGTTTAGGTTTCTCGTATTTAATATATAATGTCTTGTGAAAACTTAGGCTAGATGACCATAGGATAGGTTGGAACGTATGAGTATGTTGAATGCTTAGTGCTTTCGATGATATTGTTGTTATTGATTGAGTATTTGTTGGTTGACTATGGTTTATGATGATACTAGGTTGTTAGGTGAAGAGTTGATGATGGTGATATGAATAGATAAGAATGGGTGGTGGTATATTGATGATTTTGTTGACATTATTGAGAAATTTATGCATATGGTTGTTTAAAATTGAGGAATGGTTGTATATGGTAACATGTGGTGGATGTGATGTTGTAATTGGTGTTGGGGTGCTGATTATATATATGGAATGTTGAGGTTGAGTTTGAATTTTATTAAAAATAGAGGTTGGGGGTTTTTGTGTAAAATTAACTTTTGGCCAAACTTCAACGAGTTATAAGTCGGCTTCCAGATGTTTAAATTATTTTAAACTTATTTGATACAAAAATTGGGTCCATGAAGTTTACACCGTTCGAAGAATGGGTGAAAAATGTTTTAAAACGAGAAAGTTATGCGCATCGGAAGTTCGATATGTAAAACTAAAATTCTGTAAACTTAACCATTTTTTACTAATTTGCAATGCATGCGTACGCGAACCCCTCCATACGCAGATGGGCGTTTTTGTTTGACATGCATGCGTACGTGGACAAGGTAATGCGTACGCATCAAGGGCAAAAAGAGACCATTGCCTACGCAAGCTTGGGTTTCATATGCTGACGTTTGGTTCTGTTCAGTGTGCCTGCGTACGCGGACGAGGTAATGCGTACTCGTGATGGGCAAAATGCACTCCCACACGTACAAAAATATGAATTTTGTGTTTTAAAGCTTAATTTCAAACCTCTAAACTTCTATTTTTTCACTTTTAACCCTAAATCTTAGTAATAGGCCTAGTAATGAGATGAAGCTAGGAAATGGTGGTAACTTGGGGGTGAAGGAAGATTGGAAAATTGATGAAATATATATGAAAATGTGAATACTTGGAGTGTATTTGGTGCCATGGTTTTAATGATTGATTTTGCAATGATTATGAATGTTTATGAGGCTTATACACTCAATTTTATCCGAGATACGAGTTTTCTTGGCTAAAGTATCGTGGCTTGCCACCACGTGTCCCAGGTTGAGACTCGATACTCTATTGACCCTAAGACGTAAAGGTGACTTGTGCGCGAAATCGTGATCATCTACAATGGCTCCAAAGACTTGGTGCTCTCAAACATGAATCTCACTTCGTCACAATTCTACACAACTAACCAGCAAGTGCACTGGGTCGTCCAAGTAACAAACTTTACGTGAATAAGGGTCGATCCCACAGAGATTGTTGGTATGAAGCAAGCTATGGTCATCTTGTAAATCTCAGTCAGGCGGATTCAAATGGTTATAATGGTTTTTGAAAATATAGAGGTAAATAAAGCATAAAATAAAGATAGAGATACTTATGTAAATCATTGGTGGGAATTTCAGATAAGTGCATGTAGATGCTGTATTCCTTCTGGATCTCTGCTTTCCTACTGCTTTCATCCAATCATCCTTACTCCTTTCCATGGCAAGCTGTATGTTGGGCATCACTGTTGTCAATGGCTACATCCCGTCCTCTTAGTGAAAATGGTCCAAATGCTCTGTCACAGCACGCTAATCATCTGTCGGTTCTCGATCCTGCTGGAATAGGATTCAGTAATCCTTTTGCGTCTGTCACTACACCCAGCACTTGCGAGTTTGAAGCTCATCACAGTCATTCAATCCCTGAATCCTACTCGGAATACCACAGACAAGGTTTAGACTTTCCGGATTCTCAAGAGTGGCCACCAATAATTCTAGCTTATACCACGAAGATTCTAGTTAAGGAATCCAAGAGATACACATTCAAGCGTTGTTTGCATGTAGAACGAAAGTGGTTGTCAGGCACGCGTTCATAAGTGAGAATGATGATGAGCGTCACATAATCATCACATTCATCAAGTTTTTGTGTGCGAATGAATATCTTAGAACAAGAATAAGCTGAATTGAATGGAAAATAGTAGTAATTGCATTAATACTCGAGGTACAGCAAAGCTCCACACCTTAATCTATGGTGTGTAGAAACTCCACCGTTGAAAATACATAAGAACAAGGTCCAGGCATGGCCGAGAGGCCAGCCTCCATGAAGGTCTAAGATAGCATAAAACGGATCAAAGATGTCTAATACAATAGTAAAAGGTCCTATTTATATCAGACTAGTCACTAGGGTTACAGAAATAAGTAAATGATGTAGAAATCCACTTCCGGGGCACACTTGGTGTGTGCTTGAGCTGAGCATTGAAGCTTTCGCGTGTAGAGGTCTTTCTTGGAGTTGAACACCAGTTTGTAACTTGTTTCTGGCGTTTAACTCTGCTTTGCAACCAGTTTCTGGCGTTTGACTCCAGAATAGGGCAGAGAGCTGGCGTTGAACGCCAGTTTGCGTCGTCTAAACTTGGGCAAAGCATGGACTATTATATATTTCTGGAAAGCCCCGGATGTCTACTTTCCAACTCAATTAAGATCACGCCATTTGGAGTTCTGTAGCTCCAGAAAATCCATTTCGAGTGCAGGGAGGTCAGAATCCAACAGCATCAGCAGTCCTTTGTCAGCCTCTGAATCAGATTTTTGCTCAGGTCCCTTAATTTTAGCCAGAAATTACCTGAAATCACAGAAAAACACACAAACTCATAGTAAAGTCCAGAAATGTGGTTTTTATTTAAAAACTAATAAAAATATAATGAAAACTAACTAAATCATACTAAAAACATACTAAAAACAATGCCAAAAAGCGTATAGATTATCCACTCATCACAACACCAAACTTAAATTGTTGCTTGTCCCCAAGCAACTGAAAATCAAATAGGATAAAAAGAAGAGAATATACTATAAACTCCAAACTATCAATGAAACTTAGCTCCAATCAGATGAGCGGGACTAGTAGCTTTTTGCCTCTGAACAGTTTTGGCATCTCACTTTATCCCTTGAAGTTCAGAAGGATTGGCATCTATAGGAACTTAGAATTTAGATAGTGTTATTGATTCTCCTAGTTCATATGTTGATTCTTGAACATATAGCTACTTTATGAGTCTTGGCTGTGGCCTAAAGCACTCTGTTTTCCAGTATTACCACCGGATACATACATGCCACAGACACATAACTGGGTGAACCTTTTCAGATTGTGACTCAGCTTTGCTAAAGTCCCTAATTAGAGGTGTCCAGGGTTCTTAAGCACACTCTTTTTGCTTTGGATCACGACTTTAACCGCTCAGTCTCAAGCTTTTCACTTGACACCTTCACGCCACAAGCACATGGTTAGGGACAGCTTGGGTTAGCCGCTTAGGCCAGGATTTTATTCCTTTAGGCCCTCCTATCCACTGATGCTCAAAGCCTTGGATCCTTTTTATTACCCTTGCCTTTTGGTTTTAAGGGCTATTGGCTTTTTCTGCTTGCTTTTTCTTTTCTTTTTTTTCGCATATATATATATATATATATATTTTTTTTTTTTCTGCAAGCTTTGTTCTTCACTGCTTTTTCTTGCTTCAAGAATCAATTTCATGATTTTTCAGATTATCAAATAACATTTCTCCTTTTTCATCATTCTTCAAGAGCCAACATATTTAACATTTATAAACAACAAATTCAAAAGACATATGCACTGTTCAGACATTCATTCAGAAAACAAAAAGTATTGTCACCACATCAAAATAATTAAATTAATTTCAAGGATGAATTCGAAATTTATGTACTTCTTGTTCTTTTGTAATTAAAACATTTTTCATTTAAGAAAGGTGATGGATTCATAGGACATTCTTGGCTTTAAGACACAGTTACTAGATTCTAATGATCATGTAATAAGACACAAACATAAACATAAAGCATAGAGAATAAAAACAGAAAAATAAAAAGACAAGGAGATTAAGGAATGGGTCCACCTTAGTGAGGGTGGGGTCTTCCTTTTCTTGAAGAACCAATGGTGCTCTTTGGTACGCAAAATTGTGATCCCTGGTAATGGCTCCAAAAACTTGGTGCTCTAATCTTAATTCATAATTTGTCACAACTCCATGTAGCTGACCAGCAAGTGCAATGGGTCGTCCAAGTAATACCTTACGTGAGTAAGGGTCGATCCCACGGAGATTGTTGGTATGAAGCAAGCTATGATCATCTTGTAAATCTCAGTCAGGCAGATTAAATTGGACATAAAGGTTTCGAAAGTATAGATAAAGGGAGCGTTAAATAAAGATAGAGATACTTATGTAATTCATTGGTGAGAATTTCAGACAAGTGTATGGAGATGCTGTGTTCCTGTTGAATCTCTGCTTTCCTACTGCTTTCATCCAATCCTTCTTACTTCTTTCCATGGCAAGCTGTATGTTGGGCATCACCGTCGTCAATGGCTACATCCCGTCCTCTCAGTGAAAATGGTCCAAAATGCTCTGTCACAGCACGGCTAATCATCTGTCGGTTCTCGATCATACCGGAATAGGATCTTCTATCCTTTTGTGTTTGTCATCACGCTCAGTACTCGCGATTTTGAAGCTCGTCACAGTCATTCAATCCCTAAATCCTACTCGAAATACCATAGACAAGGTTTAGACTTTCCAGATTCTCACGAATGTCGCCATCAATTCTAGCTGATACCATGAAGACTTTGATTCCACGGAATGGGAGGCTCGGTTGTCAGGCGAGGCAACCATTCGTCGTGGGTCAAGAATCCAAGAGATATGCGCCCGGTCTAAGGTAGAACAGAAGTGGTTGTCAGTCACGCGTTCATAAGTGAGAATGATAATGAGTGTCACGGATCATCACATTCATCATGTTGAAGTGCAACGAATATCTTGGAATAGGAATAAGTTGAATAGAATAGAAAATAGTAGTAATTGCATTAATACTCAAGGTACAGCAGAGCTCCACACCTTAATCTATGGAGTGCAGAAACTCTACCGTTGAAAATACATAAGAACAAGGTTCAGGCATGGCCGTGAGGCCAGCCCCCTAAACATGATCAATAGTTTCCTAAGATGAACAATAGATTAAAACTGAGACCAAGGATGTAAATACAATAGTAAAAAGTCCTATTTATACTAGAGTAGTTACTTGGGTTTACAGAATTTAAGTTTAAATGCAAAAATCCACTTCCGGGGCCCACTTTGGTGTGTGCTTGGGCTGAGCTTTAGCTTTCCACGTGTAGAGGCTTCTTTTGAAGTTGAACGCCAAGTTGTAACGTGTTACTGGCGTTCAACTCTGGTTCGTGACGTGTTTCTGGCGTTTGACTCCAGAATGCAGCGTAGAACTAGCGTTGAGCGCCAGTTTGCGTCATCTAATCTCTAACAAAATATAGACTATTATATATTGCTGGAAAGCCCTAGATGTCTACTTTCCAAATCCATTGAGATCGCGCCATTTGGAGTTTTGTAGCTCCAGAAAATTCATTTCGAGTGAAGGGAGGTCAGAATCCAACAGCATCAGCAGTCCTTTGTCAGCCTTTTTTTAGAGTTTTGCTCAGGTCCTTCAATTTTAGCCAGAATTTACCTGAAATCACAGAAAAACACACAAACTCATAGTAAAGTCCAGAAATGTGAATTTAGCATAAAAACTAATAAAAACATCCCTAAAAGTAACTAGATCCTACTAAAAACTTACTAAAAAGAATGCCAAAAAGCGTATAAATTATCCGCTCATCACAACACCAAACTTAAATTGTTGCTTGTCCCCAAGCAACTGAAAATTAAATAGGATAAAAAAAAGAGAATATACTATAAATTCCAAAATATCAATGAATATTAATTCTAATTAGATGAGCGGGACTTGTAGCTTTTTGCCTCTGAACAGTTTTGGCATCTCACTTTATCCTTTGAAGTTCAGAATGATTGGTATCTATAGGAACTTAGAATTTCAGATAGTGTTATTGATTCTCTTAGTTAAGTATGTTGATTCTTGAACACAGCTACTTTTGAGTCTTGGCCGTGGCCCAAAGCACTCTGTTTTCCAGTATTACTACCAGATACATACATGCCACAAACACATAACTGGGTGAACCTTTTCAGATTGTGACTCAGCTTTGCTAGAGTCCCCAATTAGAGGTGTCCAGGGTTCTTAAGCACACTCTTTTTGCTTTGGATCACGACTTTAACCGCTCAGTCTCAAGTTTTTCACTTGACACCTTCACGCCACAAGCACATGGTTAGGGACAGCTTGGTTTAGCCGCTTAGGCCAGGATTTTATTCCTTTAGGCCCTCCTATCCACTGATGCTCAAAGCCTTGGATCCTTTTTATTACCCTTGCCTTTTGGTTTTAAGGGCTATTGGCTTTTTCTGCTCGCTTTTCTTTTTTTTTTATATATTTTTTTCTGCAAACTTTTATATTCACTGCTTTTTTTTGCTTCAAGAATCATTTTTATGATTTTTCAGATCATCAAATAACATTTCTCCTTTTTCATCATTCTTCAAGAGCCAACATATTTAACATTCATAAACAACAAATTCAAAAGACATATGCACTGTTCAAGCATTCATTCAGAAAACAAAAAGTATTGTCACCACATCAATATAATTAAACTAAATTCAAGGATAAATTCGAAACTCATGTACTTCTTGTTCTTTTGAATTAAAACATTTTTTCATTTAAGAGAGGTGAAGGATTTATGGAATTATTCATAGCTTTAAGACATAGTTACTAGATACTAATGATCATGAAGTAGAGACACAAAACATAAATAAACATATAGCATAAAATCAAAAAATAGAGAATTAAGAACAAGGAAGTTAAGGAATGTGTCCACCTTAGTGAGGGTGGCGCCTTCTTGAAGGACCAATGGTGCTTTTTGAGCTCCTCTATGTCTCTTCCTTGCCTTAGTTGCTTGATCCCTAGTGATTTTGGTATCCCTATCCTTAGTTGCTCCCAATAGTTGTAGAGAAAAATGTATCCCCTGATATATCTCAGGGATCTCTTGATTTGTAGTCAAATGCTATACTACTGAGCTATGGATCCTTGAGATGAACCTTTCCATCTCCCATGACTCAGAGGTGGAAGCAATTGTCTTCCCTTTTCTCTTCTTTTTTTTTTTTGAGGTTTCTTTGGCCTTAGGTGCCATCAATGGTTATGGAAAAGCAAAAAAGCTATGCTTTTACCACACCAAACTTAGAATGTTGCTCGCCCTCGAGCAAAAGAAGAAAGAATAGAAGAAGGAGAAGAAGATATGGAGGAGAGGGAGAGATGTGTATGTTTCGGCCATATGGGTGGGATTGGGTGGGGGAGAGATGGATGGATGTGAGTGGTGAAGAGGTGATGGAGAAGAGAGATTGAGGTGATTGGTGAGGGGTTTTGGGGAAGGGTGTTTATTGGAAGGAGAGAATGAATGTTGAGAAGAGGGAAGAATATGAGTGGAGGTAGGTGGGGATCCTGTGGGGTCCACAGATCCTGAGATGATCCTGTGGGGTTCACAGATCCTGAGGTGTCAAGGATTTACATCCCTGCACCCATTAGGCATGTAAAACGCCTTTGCATACAATTCTGGCATTTGAACGCCGAAGTGATGCTCGTTCTGGGCGTTCAACGCCCATGTGCAGCATGTTTCTGGCGTTGAACGCCAGTTTCATGCTTGTTTCTGGCGTTGAACGCCAGTTCCATGCTTGTTTCTGGCATTCAGCGCCAGCTCTTCCCAGGGTGTATTCCTGGCATTTGAATGCCTGGATGTTGCTTGTTTCTGGCGTTCAACGCCAGATCCATGCTCTGTTCTGGCATTGAACGCCAGCCAGATGCTCCTAACTGGCGTTTAAACGCCAGTAAGTCCTTCCTCCAGGGTGTGATTTTTCTTCTGCTATTTTTGATTTTATTTTTAATTTTAGTAATTTTTTTCGTGACTCCACATGATCATGAACCTAATAAAACATAAAAGAACAATAAAAGAAAAATAAAATTAGATAATTCAAAATTGGGTTGCCTCCCAGTAAGCACTTCTTTAGTGTCAATAGCTTGACAGTGAGCCCTCATAGAGCTTCACAGATGTTCAGAGCTTGATGAGGGCCTCCCAACACCAAACTTAGAGTTTGAATGTGGGGGCTTCTCAACACCAAACTTAGAGTTTGGTTGTGGCCTCCCAACACCAAACTTAGAATTTGATTGTGGGGGCTTTGTTTGACTCTGTATTGAGAGAAGCTTTTCATGCTTCCTCTCCATGGTTGCAGAGGAAGATCTTTGTGCTTTAAACACAAGGTGGTCCCCATTCAATTGAAGGACTAGCTCTCCTCTGTCAACATCAATCACAGCTCTTGCTGTGGCTAGGAAGGGTCTTCCAAAGATGATGCCATCATCCTCATCCTTCCCAGTGTCTAGGATTATGAAATCAGCAGGGATGTAAAGGCCTTTAACCTTCACTAACATGTCCTCTACCAATCCATAAACTTGTTTTCTTGACTTGTCTGCTATCTCCTCTTCTTTTTCAAAAATTTCTGTAAGGTTTTCTCTGGATTGTTGTATTTTAGCTTCTCTCAGTTTCTTCTTCAGAGTCCTTTCAGGTTCAGGATCTGCTTCAACAAGAATGTTCTTGTCCTTGCTCCTGCTCATATGAAAAAGAAGGGAACAGAAAATAATAATAGGGATCCTCTTTACCACAGTATAAAGGTTCCTTTATGTGAGTGGAAGGGAAGAAGAGTAGAAGAGAAAAATTCGAACATAAAAAGAGGGAGAGGGTTCGAAAATTTTTTTATTTTATTTTATTTTTTTTGAATAGAAAATAGTTAGTAGATAAATAAAATAATTAGAAAGAGAGGTGAGAGGGAGAGAATTTCGAAAATTACTTATTTATTTATTTTTTGAAAAATTGGTTAGTAAATTTTTAGAAAATAAAAATTGAAAAAAAATAGTTAGATGATTTGGAAAAAGTTTTTGAGTTTAATTTTGAAAAGATAAGAAGTTAGAAAAAGATATGATTGAAAAGATATGATTTTGAAAAGATATGGTTTTAAAAAGATATGATTGAAATTAGTTTTGAAAAAGATTTGATTTTTTAGAATCACAATTAATGACTTGACTCACAAGAAACCACAAGATATGATTCTAGAATTTAAAGTTTGAATCTTTCTTAACAAGAAAGTAACAAACTTGGAATTTTTGAATCAAAACATTAATTGTTGATGTAATTTTAAAAAATATGATGTAAAAATAGGAAAAAGATTTTGAAAAATATTTTGAAAAAGATTTTAAAAATTTTCGAAAACCAAAGGAAAGGATCTGATTTTGAAAAAGATTTTGAAAAGATATATTTTTGAAATTGAAATCTTTGACTTGACTAACAAGAAACAACTAATTTTAAAAATTTTGAAAAAGTCAACCCCAAGGTTTCGAAATTTATGAGAGAAATAAGGAAAAGATATATATTTTTTATTTTTGAAAATTTTTATGATGAGGAGAGAGAAAAACATGATAATGACTCACAACATGAAAACTATGAATCAAAACACATGATGCATGCAAGAACACTATGAATGTCAAGATGAACACCAAGAACTCTTTGAAGATCATGATGAACATCAAGAACATATTTTTGAAAAATTTTTGATGCAAAGAAAACATGCAAGACACCAAACTTAGAAATCTTTCATGTTTATACACTATGGATGCAAGAATGCATACGAAAAACACCATACAACACAAAACAATATAATATGAAGATCAAACAAGAAAGTTCATCAAGAACAACTTGAAGATCATGATGAATGCAATGCATCAATGCAATTTTCGAAAAATGCAAGATGAATATACAATTGACACCAAACTTAAAACTTGACTCTAGACTCAAACAAGAAATAGAAAATATTTTTGGTTTTATGATTTTACAAAAATTTTTTGGTATTTTTCAAAAATTAATTGAAAAAGGAAAAATAAGGATTTCAAAATTTTTAATGTGAATTCCAGGAATCAAGCAATGTTAGTCTAAAGCTTCAGTCCAGGAATTAGACATGGCTTACTAGCCAGCCAAGCTTTCAGTGAAAGCTCCGGTCCAAGACACTAGACATGGCCAATGGCCAGCCAAGCTTCAGCAGGACATTACATGCATTGATGTGATTAGTTGAAGCCTCAGTCCAAAAGAATTTAGACATGGCTTTACAGCCAGCCAGACTTCAATATGTCAACATGTAACTCTAGAATTCATTCTTAAAAATTCTGAAGAACATAGAATAATTTATTTTTTTGAAAATTTATTTATTTATTATTTTTTTTCGAAAATAAAATTGATAAAAACAAAAAGCTTAAAATTAAAATAAAATTCTAAGCAACAAGATGAACCGTCAGTTGTTCAAACTCGAACAATCTCCGGCAACGGCGCCAAAAACTTGGTACGCGAAATTGTGATCCCTGGTAATGGCACCAAAAACTTGGTGCTCTAATCTTAATTCATAATTTGTCATAACTCCGTGTAGCTGACCAGCAAGTGCACTGGGTCGTCCAAGTAATACCTTACGTGAGTAAGGGTCGATCCCATGGAGATTGTTGGTATGAAGCAAGCTATGGTCATCTTGTAAATCTCAGTCAGGCGGATTAAATTGGATATAAAGGTTTCGAAAGTATAGATAAAGGGAGCGTTAAATAAAGATAGAGATACTTATGTAATTCATTGGTGAGAATTTCAGACAAGTGTATGGAGATGCTGTGTTCCTGTTGAATCTCTGCTTTCCTACTGCTTTCATCCAATCCTTCTTACTTCTTTTCATGGCAAGCTGTATGTTGGGCATCACCGTCGTCAATGGCTACATCCCGTCCTCTCAGTAAAAATGGTCCAAAATGCTCTGTCACAGCACGGCTAATCATCTGTCGGTTCTCGATCATACCGGAATAGGATCTTCTATCCTTTTGTGTTTGTCATCACGCCCAGTACTCGCGAGTTTGAAGCTCGTCACAGTCATTCAATCCCTGAATCCTACTCGGAATACCACAGACAAGGTTTAGACTTTCCGGATTCTCACGAATGCCGCCATCAATTCTAGCTTATACCACGAAGACTTTGATTCCACGGAATGGGAGGCTCGGTTGTCAGGCGAGGCAACCATTCGTCGTGGGTCAAGAATCCAAGAGATATGCGCCCGGTCTAAGGTAGAATGGAAGTGGTTGTCAGTCATGCGTTCATAAGTGAGAATGATAATGAGTGTCACGGATCATCACATTCATCATGTTGAAGTGCAACGAATATCTTGGAATAGGAATAAGTTGAATAGAATAGAAAATAGTAGTAATTGCATTAATACTCAAGGTACAGCAGAGCTCCACACCTTAATCTATGGAGTACAGAAACTCTACCGTTGAAAATACATAAGAACAAGGTTCAGGCATGGCCGTGAGGCCAGCCTCCTAAACGTGATCAATAGTCTCCTAAGATGAACAATAGATTAAAACTGAGACCAAGGATGTAAATACAATAGTAAAAAGTCCTATTTATACTAGACTAGTTACTAGGGTTTACAGAATTTAAGTTTAAATGCAGAAATCCACTTTTGGGGCCCACTTTGGTGTGTGCTTGGGCTGAGCTTTAGCTTTCCACGTGCAGAGGCTTCTTTTGGAGTTGAACGCCAAGTTGTAACGTGTTACTGGCGTTCAACTCTGGTTCGTGACGTGTTTCTGGAGTTTGACTCCAGAATGCAGCGTAGAACTGGCGTTGAGCGCCAGTTTGCGTCATCTAATCTCTAACAAAGTATAGAGTATTATATATTTCTGGAAAGCCCTAGATGTCTACTTTCCAAAGCCGTTGAGAGCGTGCCATTTGGAGTTTTGTAGCTCCCGAAAATCCATTTCGAGTTCAGGGAGGTCAGAATCCAACAACATCAGCAGTCCTTTGTCAGCCTTTTTTCAGAGTTTTGCTCAGGTCCTTCAATTTCAGCCAGAATTTACCTGAAATCACAAAAAAACACACAAACTCATAGTAAAGTCCAGATATGTGAATTTAGCATAAAAACTAATAAAAACATCCCTAAAAGTAACTAGATCCTACTAAAAACTTACTAAAAACAATGCTAAAAAGCGTATAAATTATCCGCTCATCACTCTTGAGCTCTTCTATGTCTCTTTCTTGTCTTTGTTGCTCCTCCCTCATTGCTCTTTGATATTCTCTAATCTCATGGAGGATGATGGAGTGCTCTTGGTGCTCCATCCTTAGTTGTCCCATGTTGGAACTTAATTCTCCTAGGGAGGTGTTGATTTGCTCCCAATAGTTTTGTGGAGGGAAGTGTATCCCCTGAGGCATCTCAGGGATTTCATGGTGAGGGATTTCCTCATGCTCTTGGTGAGGCCCATGATCTCTTGTTTGCTCCATCCTTTTCTTAGTGATTGGCTTGTCCTCATCAATGAGGATATCTCCCTCTATGTCAATCCCAGCCGAATTGCATAGATGGAAAATGAGGTGAGGAAAGGCTAACCTTGCCAAAGTGGAAGACTTGTCAGCCACCTTGTAGAGTTCTTGAGGTATAATCTCATGAACTTCTACTTCCTCCCCAATCATGATACTATGGATCATGATGACCCGGTCTACAGTAACTTCAGACCGGTTGCTAGTAGGAATGATTGAGCGTTGGATGAACTCCAACGATCCTCTAGCTACAGGCTTAAGGTCCAGTCTTCTCAATTGAACCGGCTTGCATCTTGAGTCAACTTTCCATTGAGCTCCTTCCACACATAAGTCCATAAGGACTTGGTCCAACCTTTGATCAAAGTTGACCCTTCTAGTGTAGGCGTGTGCGTTTTCTTGCATCATTGGCAAGTTGAACGCCAACCTTACATTTTCTGGACTGAAATCTAAGTATTTCGCCCGAACTATGGTAAGCCAATTCTTTGGATTCGGGTTCGTACTTTGATCATGGTTCCTAGTGATCCATGCGTTTGCATAGAACTCTTGAACCATTAAGATCCCGACTTGTTGAATAGGATTAGAGAGAACTTCCCATTCTCTTCTTTGAATCTCATGTCGGATCTCCGGATACTCATTCTTTTTGAGCTTGAAAGGAACCTCGGGGATCACTTTCTTCTTGGCCACAACTTCATATAAGTGGTCTTGATGGACCTTTGAGATGAATCTCTCCATCTCCCATGACTCAGAGGTGAAAGCAATTGCCTTCCCTTTCCTCTTTCTTAAGGTTTCTCTGGCCTTAGGTGCCATTGATGGTTATGGAAAAACAAAAAAGCTATGCTTTTACCACACCAAACTTAAAATGTTTGCTCGTCCCCGAGCAAAATAAGAAGAGAAATAGTAGAAGAAGAAGAAAATGGAGGAGAGGGAGAGAGGTGTGTATTCGACCAAGGGGAAGAAGAAAGGGTTGTAATGTGTGAAAATGGAGTAGTGTTGAGGGGTTTATATAGTGGAGGGAGGGGGTTTGGGTTCGGTCATTAGGGTTGGTTGTGGAGGGAAAAGAATTTGAATTTTGGAGATAAGTGGGGTTTATGGGGAAGAGTGGATGGATTTGAGTGGTTAAGGGTTTTTGGGGAAGAGTTATGGAGGTGATTGGTGAAGGGTATTTGGGGAAGAGGTTTATGAAAAGGTGTGAGGAGGAGAGAAGAAGAGGTGAGGTAGGTGGGGATCCTGTGGGGTCTACAGATCATCACTGCTCCAATTAGGCATGTAAAACGCCCTTAGCATGCATGTCTGGAGTTAAACGCCAGCTTGCTGCTTGGTTTTGGCGTTAAACGCCAGCTTTTTGCCCATTCTTGGCGTTAAACGCCACTTCCATGCTTGGTTCTGGCGTTAAACGCCAGTCTGGTGCTTGTTTCTGGCGTTCAACGCCCAGAATGGTGCCAGACTGGGCGTTTAACGCCCATTCTGCTACCCTTACTGGCGTTTAAACGCCAGTAAGTTCTTCCTCCAGGGTGTGCAGTTTTTCATTCTGTTTTTCATTTTATTTTTGATTTTTCAGTAATTTTTGTGACTTCACATGATCAGCAACCTACAAAAAACATAAAATAGCAATGGAAAATAAATAAAATAATTAAATAACATTGGGTTACCTCCCAACAAGCGCTTCTTTAGTGTCAATAGCTTGACAGTGAGCTCTCATGGAGCCTCACAGATGTTCACACCAAAGTTAGAGTTTGAATGTGAGGGTTCAACACCAAACTTAGAGTTTGGTTGTGGCCTCCCAACACCAAACTTAGAGTTTGACTGTGGGAGCTTTGGTTGACTCTGCAGTGAGAGAAGCTTTTCATGCTTCCTCTCCATGGTTACAGAAGGAGATCCTTGAGTTTTAAACACAAGGTTGTCCTCATTCAGTTGAAGGACCAACTCTCCTCTGTCCACATCAATCACAGCTTTTGCTGTGGCTAGGAAGGGTCTTCCAAGGATGATGGATTCATCCTCATCCTTCCCAGTGTCTAGGATTATGAAATCAGCAGGGATGTAAAGGGCTTCAACCTTTACTAACACGTCCTCTACTAATCCATAAGCCTATTTCATGGATTTGCCTGCCATCTCTAATGAGAATTTGGCAGCCTGTACCTCAAAGATCCCTAGTTTCTCCATTACAGAGAGTGGCATTAAGTTTATGCCTGACCCCAGGTCACACAGAGCCTTCTCAAAGGTCATGGTGCCTATGTTACAGGGAATTACAAATTTACCAGGATCCTATTTCTTTTGAGGTAGAGTTTGCTGATCCAAGGCATTTAGTTCCTTGATGAGCAATGGAGGTTCATCCTCCCAAGTCTCATTACCAAATAATTTGGCATTCAGCTTCATGATTGCTCCTAATTACTGGGCAACTTGCTCTTCAACAATGTCTTCATCTTCTTCAGAAGATGAATAGTCTTCAGAGCTCATGAATGGTAAAAGGAGGTTCAATGGAATCTCTATGGTCTCTAGATGAGCCTCAGATTCCTCTGGTTCCTCAAAGGAAAATTCCTTATTGGTAATTGAATGTCCCAGGAGGTCTTCCTCACTAAGATTCACGTCCTCCTCCTCCTCTATGGATTCGGCCACACCAAGTAATGTTATGGCCTTGCACTCTCCTTTTGGATTTTCTTCTGTATTGCTTGGGAGAGTACTAGGAGGAGTTTCAATGATTCTTTTACTCAGCTGGCCCACTTGTGCCTCCAAATTTCTGATGGAGGACCTTGTTTCATTCATGAAACTTAAAGTGGCCTTAGATAGATCAGAGACTATATTTGCTAAGCTAGATGAATTCTGCTCAGAATTCTCTGTCTGTTGCTGAGTGGATGATGGAAAAGGCTTGCTATTGCTAGCCCTGTTTCTTCCACCATTATTAAAGCCTTGTTGAGGCCTTTGTTGATCCTTCCATGAGAAATTTGGATGATTTCTCCATGAGGAATTATAGGTGTTTCCATAGGGTTCACCCATATAATTCACCTCTGCTATTGTAGGGTTCTCAGGATCATAAGCTTCTTCTTCAGAAGATGCCTCTTTAGTACTGTTGGATGCAGCTTGCAATCCATTCAGACTCTGAGAAATCATATTGACTTGCTGAGTTAATATTTTGTTCTGAGCCAATATGGCATTCAGAGCATCAATTTCAAGAACTCCCTTCCTCTGAGGCGTCCCATTACTCACAGGATTCCTTTCAGAAGTGTACATAAACTGGTTATTTGCAACCATGTCAATGAGTTCCTGAGCTTCTGCAGGCATTTTCTTTAGGTGTATGGATCCACCTGCAGAATGATCCAGTGATATCTTTGATAACTCAGACAGACCATCATAGAATATATCCAGGATGGTCCATTCTGAAAGCATGTCAGAAGGACACTTTTTGGTCAGTTGCTTGTACCTCTCCCAAGCTTCATAGAGGGATTCACCTTCTTTCTGTCTGAAGGTTTGAACATCCACTCTAAGCTTTCTAAGCTTTTGAGAAGGAAAGAACTTGGCTAAGAAAGCCATGACCAGCTTATCCCAAGAGTTTAGACTATCTTTAGGTTGAGAGTCCAACCATATTCTAGCTCTGTCTCTTACAGCAAACGGGAAAAGCATAAGCCTGTAGACCTCGGGATCAACCCCATTGGTCTTAACAGTATCACATATCTACAAGAATTCAGTCAAGAACTGAAAAGGATCTTCTGATGGAAGTCCATGAAACTTGCAGTTTTGTTGCATCAGAGAAACTAATTAAGGTTTAAGCTCAAAATTGTTTGCTCCAATGGCAGGGATTGAGATGCTTCTTCCATGTAAATTGGAATTTGGTGCAATAAAGTCACCAAGCATCTTCCTTGCATTGTTATTATTTTCGGCTATGTCTCCTTCTTTTCCGAAAATTTCCGTCAGATTTTCCCCAGAGAGTTGTGCTTTAGCTTCCCTTAGCTTCCTCTTCAGAGTCCTTTCAGGTTCAAGATCAGCTTCAACAAGAATGTTCTTATCCTTGTTCCTGCTCATATTAAAAAGAAGAGAACAGAAAATAATAGGGATCCTCTTTGCCACAGTAGAGAGGTTCCTTTATGTGAGTAGAAGAGAAGAAAAAAGAAGGAAAAGAGAAAAATTCGAACACAGAGGAGAAGGGTGGGTTCGAATTTTTGAGTGAAGAGAAGTGTTAGTAGATGAATAATTAAATAGAAGGAGATGGAGAAGAGAAGAATTCGAAAATTACATAAAAAAAATTAAAGTTAAATTCGAAAATTTTAAAAAGAAAAATGAAATTAAATTAAACTTTAAAACAATTAATTATTTAAAAAGGAAATTTTGAAAACAAGGGGAGGGGTTTTCGAAAATTAAAGAGAGAGAATTAGTTAGATAGTTTTGAAAAATATAAGAATAAAACAAAAAGATAAGATTATTGAAAAAGATTTGAAAATCAATTTTGAAAAGATAAGAAGTTAGAAAAGATTTTGAAATTGATTTTGAAAGAGATGTGATTGAAATTTATTTTGAAAAAGATTTGAAAAAGAAATTTAAAAAGATTTGATTTTAAAAACTAAAGTTGATTACTTGACTAACAAGAAACAAAAAGATATGATTTTAAAATTTAAAGATTGAATTTTTCTTAATAGGCGAGTAACAACTTGAAAATTTTTTGAATTAAAACTTTAAATGTTAGTGAGATTTTCGAAAATATGAAATAAAGATAAGAAAAAGATTTTGAAAATCAAAATTTAAAATTTTCAAAAATATTGGGAAAAATGAAAAAGATTTGATTTTTGAAAAAGATTTGAAAAAGATAGAATTTTTAAATTGAAAATTTGACTTGACTCATAGGAAACAACTAAATTTTAAAAAGTTTTGAAAAAGTCAACTCAAATTTTCGAATTTTTATGAGAGAAAAAGGGAAAGGTATATTTTTTATTTTTGAATTTTTAATTATGAAAGAGAAAAACAATGAAAAGACTCAAAACATGAAAATTACGAATCAAAACACACAATGCATGCAAGAATGCTTTGAATGTCAAGATAAACACCAAGAACACTTTGAAGATCAAGATGAACATCAAGAACTTATTTTTGAAAATTTTTTAAGAAAAGATAAACATACAAGACACCAAACTTAAAAAATTTTTAATGTTTAGACACTATGAATGCAAAAATGCATATGATGAAAAACAAGAAAAGACACAAATCATAAAAATGCAAAAATCAAACAAAGAAGATCATCAAGAACAACTTGAAGATCATGAAGAACACCGTGCATGAATTTTCGAAAAATGCAAGAAACATAGAAACATGTACTTGACACCAAACTTACAATTTGACACTAGACTCAAACAAGAAACATCAAATTTTTTGTTTTTTTTATGATTTTATTAAATTTTTTTGTAATTTTTCGAAAATTATTTTAGAAAAGGGAAAATAAGGATTTCAAAAATTTTTAATATGAATTCCAGGAATCAAGCAATGTTAGTTTAAAGCTTCAGCCAAGCTTTCAGTGAAAGCTCCGGTCCAAAACACTAGACATGGCTAGCCAAGCTTTAGCAGGACATTACAAACAACAGCCAAATTGATGGGAATCAACTAGCTCCTATGATGATGACAGCATCATCTGAAACTCTAGAATTCATTCTTAAAAATTCTGAAGAACATAGAATAATTTATTTTTTTGAAATTTTTTTTCGAAAATAAAAGGCTTTAAAAATAAAATAAAATTACCTAATCTGAGCAACAAGATGAACCGTCAGTTGTCCAAACTCGAACAATCCCCGGCAACGGCGCCAAAAACTAGGTGCGCGAAATCGTGATCATCTACAATGGCGCCAAAGATTTGGTGCTCTCAAACATGAATCTCACTTCGTCACAATTCCACACAAGTAACCAGCAAGTGCACTGGGTCGTCCAAGTAATAAACCTTACGTGAGTAAGGGTCAATCCCACGAAGATTGTTGGTATGAAGCAAGCTATGGTCATCTTGTAAATCTCAGTCAGGCGGATTCAAATGGTTATAATGGTTTTCGAAAATATAGAGGTAAATAAAGCATAAAATAAAGATAGAGATACTTATGTAAATCATTGGTGGGAATTTCAGATAAGTGCATGTAGATGCTGTATTCCTTCTGGATCTCTGCTTTCCTACTGCTTTCATCCAATCATCCTTACTCCTTTCCATGGCAAGCTGTATGTTGGGCATCACCGTTGTCAATGGCTACATCCCGTCCTCTCAGTGAAAATGGTCCAAATGCTCTGTCACAGCATGACTAATCATCTGTCGGTTCTCGATCCTGCTGGAATAGGATTCAGTAATCCTTTTGCGTCTGTCACTACGCCCAGCACTTGCGAGTTTGAAGCTCGTCACAGTCATTCAATCCCTGAATCCTACTCGGAATACCACAGACAAGGTTTAGACTTTCTGGATTCTCAAGAATGGCCACCAATAATTCTAACTTATACCACGAAGATTCTGGTTAAGGAATCCAAGAGATACACATTCAAGCCTTGTTTGCATGTAGAACAGATGTGGTTGTCAGGCATGCGTTCATAAGTGAGAATGATGATGAGCGTCACATAATCATCACATTCATCAAGTTCTTGTGTGCGAATGAATATCTTAGAACAAGAATAAGCTGAATTGAATGGAAAATAGTAGTAATTGCATTAATACTCAAGGTACAGCAGAGCTCCACACCTTAATCTATGATGTGTAGAAACTCCACCGTTGAAAATACATAAGAACAAGGTCCAGGCATGGCCGAGAGGCCAGCCTCCATGAAGGTCTAAGATAGCATAAAACTGATCAAAGATGTCTAATACAATAGTAAAAAGTCCTATTTATATCAGACTAGTCAATAGGGTTACAGAAATAAGTAAATGATGTAGAAATCCACTTCCGGGGCCCACTTGGTGTGTGCTTGGGCTGAGCATTGAAGCTTTCACGTGTAGAGGTCTTCCTTGGAGTTGAATGCCAGTTTGTAACTTGTTTCTAGCGTTTAACTCTGCTTTTTAACCTGTTTCTGGCATTTGACTCCAGAATAGGGCAGAGAGCTGGCATTGAACGCCAGTTTACGTCGTCTAAACTTGGGCAAAGTATGGACTTTTATATATTGCTGGAAAGCCCTGGATGTCTACTTTCCAACTCAATTAAGAGCACGTCATTAGGAGTTCTATAGCTCCAGAAAATCCATTTCGAGTGCAGGGAGGTCAGAATCCAACAGCATCAGCAGTCCTTTGTCAGCATCTGAATCAGATTTTTGCTCAGGTCCCTTAATTTCAGCCAGAAATTACCTAAAATCACAGAAAAACACACAAACTCATAGTAAAGTCCAGAAATGTGATTTTTATTAAAAAACTAATAAAAATATAATGAAAACTAACTAAATCATACTAAAAACATACTAAAAACAATGCCAAAAAGCGTATAGATTATCCGCTCATCAGTGACCGGGCACTTATAAATTCTCGGGAAGGTTCCCCCATTGAGCAATTATATATAAATGAGAAAAAGCTATGAATAGAGTCTTGGGGATGTGCGTCGGGGGACAGTCCAGGGTTTAGCAGTCGGTCTTGTCAGGTTGGCTTTATAACCGATAGATAGGACTCATTAGTCATAGGACAAACATACATCATGTGCATATTGTTTGAATTGCTTGCTTGTGCATTAATTGGGAATTTCTAAGTGATTATAATATGCTAATTGTTATACTTGCTATCTATATTACTTGTATTCTACTTGTGTTTATCATTGTCTGCTTGTCTGTCTGTGCAATTTCATCGGTTAAGTTAGAACCTTAGAGGACTACCCGTTTATGGTTTCTGTTTTAGCTCTTTAAGATTTACAATTCGAGTGTCGGCATCCTAGGATTGTCTCTGGCATTCCCAGGACCTTATATCTTATGTACGTGGCAGCTTTACCATGCTGAGAACCTCCGATTCTCATCCCATATGATATTGTTGTTTTTCAGATGCAGGTTGAGAGGAACCTCGCTAGGCGTCTGGAGTTTCTGTAGCGAAGTGGATATTTTGGGACTTTACTTTCGATCTTTTGTTATATATGTATAGACTATCCTCATGTATATGTATATATATATATATATATATATATATATATATATATATATATATATATATGTTAGTGAACCTTAGTTTTCTTCATATGCAAGTTACGCTATTTCTGAACGTTGCACTTTTAAATTTTGCGATTTTGCTTTACCTATTCTTCAAGGCTCCTAGTATACTACGTTCTTTCAATTATTATATGTATTGTATTTTATTTTAGAGGTCATAATATCACACCACCTCTGTTTTACGACTTAAGCATAAAACTCTGTATGGTAGGTGTCACAGGAAATCCAAATATGTAGCCTAATTATTATTGCTGCGAGCAGCCATGATTATAGAGTTTTATACTGCAATTTGGAAATAAAAAGAAGAAAAAGTATGAAGAAATAATGACTTGAATGAATAATGTGAATAATGATTTAAAATTGGAAGGTGATGAGCGGATAATTTATACGCTTTTTGGCATTGTTTTTAGTATGTTTTAGTTAGTTTTTATTATATTTTTATTAGTTTTTAATTAAAAATCACATTTCTGGACTTTACTATGAGTTTGTGTGTTTTCCTATGATTTCAAGTAATTTCTGGCTGAAATTGAGGGACCTGAGCAAAAATCTGATTCAGAGGCTGACAAAGGACTGCTGATGCTATTGGATTCTGACCTCCCTGCACTCGAAATGGATTTTCTGGAGCTACAAAACTCCAAATAGCACGTTCTCAATTGCGTTGGAAAGTAGACATCCAGGGCTTTCTAGAAATATATAATAATCTATACTTTGCCCGAGTTTAGACGATGTAAACTACCGTTGAACACCAGCTCTCTGCCCAATTCTAGAGTCAAACGTCAGAAACAGGTTGCAAAGTAGAGTTAAATGCCAGAAACAGGTTACAAACTGGCATTCAACTCCAAGGAAGACCTCTACACGTGAAAGCTTCAAGCTCAGCCCAGGCACACACCAAGTGGGCCCCGGAAGTGGATTTTTACATCATTTACTCATTTCTGTAAACCCTAGTAACTAGTTTAGTATAAATAGAACTTTTTACTATTGTATTTAGATCTTATGCATTTGTAGTTTATCTTTGGATCATATTGATCACGTTTTGGGGCCTGGCCTCTCGGCCATGCCTGAACCTTGTTCTTATGTATTTTCAACGGTAGAGTTTCTAAACACTATAGATTAAGGTGTGGAGCTCTGCTGTTCCTCGAGTATTAATGCAATTACTACTATTTTCCATTCAATTCAGCTTATTCCTATTCTAAGATATTCATTCGCACCCAAGAACATGATGAATGTGATGATTATGTCACGCTCATCACCATTCTCACCTATGAACGCGTGCCTGACAACCACTTCCATTCTACATGCAAACAAGGCTTGAAGGTGTATCTCTTGGATTCCTTAACCAGAATCTTCGTGGTATAAGTTAGAACCCATGGACGGCTATTCTTGAGATCCGGAAAGTCTAAACCTTGTTTGTGGTATTCCGAGTAGGATCCGTGAAGGGATGGCTGTGACGAGCTTCAAACTCGCGAGTGCTGGGCATAGTGACAGACGCAAAAGGATAGTAAATCCTATTCCAGTATGATCGAGAACCGACAGATGATTAGCCGTGCTTTGACAGAGTGATGAGAGGAAGATTGATGGTTTAGAAGTTATATTAAACTCTCGTTGTAAGTATAGTCACTAAACCAAGCAATCAACCTTTCTTTCAAACGTTTTTTTGGGTGTCACAAGTAACAAACCCCTTTAAAAATTGTTAACCGAGTATTCAAACCTCGGGTCGTCTTCTCAAGGAACTGCAAGGAAGTATGTTCTTATTATTGGCTATGGAGATTGTAACTTCGGGGTTTCAAGAACGGGGAATAATTATGAAAATTAATTTAAATGGCAATTAAAAATAAATAAATACTGTAAAGCAAACTTTTGGCAAGGTAAGAGAAATTGGAAGTCCAACTTAATTATCTCTCTCAACAATAATGAAATTTGAATCTAAATTCCACTTAGTTAACCTTTGAAACAAAGGTAAGTCAAGGGACTAATTAGTTTGACCTTCGAATCCTATTTATTTCCTAAAAAGTTGGGATTATTGAAGTTCAGTTCAATTAGCAAGATAACGATTATCAATTTTGCTGAGCTTAATAACTGTTGAGTTACGAATTCCTTAACCAAGACCAAAAGGGTAAAAAGTAAATTGCTGGAATAAAAAATGTCCTTAGATGGGAGCCAATAGTAACATGAATTAAAAAGAGCAATCATAAACTGAAATACCTCAAATATCATTAAATTCAAATAATAGTCTGTAACATGGAATAATTCATAAATTAAATTATAAAAGGAAATAATCAATTCAAATGCTGGAATAAATAATTAAAGTGAAACTTAAAACAAAGAAATATTAAACCTGGATCGAGAGTCACTCTTAAAAGCTAAGAGAAGTCCTAAATCTTAAGAGAGAGAGAGGAGAGAACCTCTCTCAAAACTAAATCTAAATAATTGAAAATAAAAAAAATGCGAGCTCCCTTTGAATGGATGCATTCCTCCAATTTATAACCTCTAATCTGTGCTGTCTGCGCTTGGATCTGGGCCAAAAGGGCTTCAGAAATCGCTGGGGGCGTATTCTGTAAATTCTGATGCGTGGCCTCTATCACGCGTCCGCGTGGGTCACGCGTCCGCGTGGGTCACGCGGTCGCGTCATTCGGATCTTTTCCTTGCCACGCGGTCGCGTCAGCGACGCGTCCGCGTCGTATGCGTTCTGCTTGAGGAGCGCGGTCGCGTCAGTCATGCGGCAGCGTCGCTGCTTCTTCGCTTCTGGCACGCGATCGCGTCGTCCATGTGATCGCGTGGGTGCTAGTTTCTTTAAAGCTCCATTTCGCACTTTCCTTCCATTTTTGTATGTTTCCTTTTCCATCCTTTAAGTCATTCTGCCTTAGAAAATCTGAAACTACTCAACACACTAATCACGGCATCGAATGGAAATAGAGGTAATTAAAATAATTAATTTTAAAGCTTAGGAAACATGTTTTTCACACACATCACATAATAAGGAAGGAAAAGTGAAACCATGCAATTAATATGAATAAGTGGGTGAAGGATTGAATAAATCACTCAAACTAAGTACAAAATAACTCATAAAATATGGGTTTATCAACCTCTCCACACTTAAACAATAGCATGTCCTCATGCTAAATCCAAGATAACTATAAAAGAATGAAGAGGAATAGTAGAATGCATGAAATGCAACCTATGTATATGAATGCAACTATATGCAAAACGTTTCTACCTACTTGGTTAAAAGTAAATAAGTTCTCCAAGACAAATATGAATCAAATTCCACTAATTTAAGTTATATAAAATAAAGACAAGTAAACTTGTAAGAAGATAGCTCATGAAAGCAGGGAACATAGAATCAAGCATTGAACCCTCACAGGAAGTGTATATCACTCTAATCTCTCAAGTGTATAGGGTTATTCACTCTACTCTTCCCTATTCATGCTTTCTAAACTTTGTTCTTCATCTAACCAATCAACAAATATTTAATGTGCCAATGCAAACATCATGAGGTCTTTTCAAGGTTGTAATGGGGCCAAGGTAAGGGTGAGGGTATATATATATATGGCTAAGTGAGCTATGAACTGAATCCTTGACTAACCTAAGCTCTCACCTATATACACACTCTATATATTTTTAAATTCATGCTTAGCTACCCAAAATTCCCACTTTTGTATAATTCCCATACTCATGTACCAAATTTTCTTTACTTTTATCACATGTGCATTGATCTTTTTATTAACTTAGTATTGGGGTAATTTTGTCCCCTTATTTATTTATTGATTTTTTTTTTGAAAAAGCAAACATAACTTGTCAATGCACATGGATTTTTCATTATTTTTCTATTTTGGTTTTTTTCATGAGTAGGTTCCCAAATTTCCAATATTAAAATAAATTAGAAACATGATACATTCCCTTATTAACCCATGTTCCCACAATTTTCCCACACTTAATTAACACACTATCTTAAGCTAACCAAAGATTCACTTGGGATAATTAATTTGTTTTCCGCTTAAGGCTAGTGTTGCAGTTATAAAACAGAATAAATGGGGATAAAAAGGCTCAAGGTGGCTAACAAGGGTGATGTAAAGGGTAGGCTTATTTGGGATAAGTGAGTTAAAATCAAATAATGGCCTCAATCATATGCAAGCATGTAAATACACTAAATGTTGGACATATAGATTGGAACAAAATATAGATTACAATCATAGAGAAGGAAACACACAGGAATAAAATATTTATGGTTAAATAATGTAACCATATAAATAAGCTCAAATCTCACAGGTTGTGTGTTCTTTGGCTCAAAAACCATGTTCCACATACAACTTCAAACAAGTTTAACACATAAAAGTTTTTAAAATTTTTTTTATTTATTTAAATTAGTGAAAATTTTCAAAAATAGGATCTTACGAAGAAACTTATTATTTTAATCAATCAGTAACTAAATGCAAAAAATCAAATAAATATGCAATTAAACATGCAAATGCAACAACTAATTTAATAAAGAAAATTTAAACATTGGTGTTGAAACAGAAAGGTACTAACCCATGGAGATCGGTATCGACCTCGCCACACTTAAAGATTGCACTGTCCTCGGTGCAGGCTAAGATGTGCAAGTGGACGGGTGGTTTCAACTGATGCTTTTCTCTATAGATTGTGCAGATTGACTAGCCTGTCTCCCCATGTAAACGTCTTCCGGTTCTCTTCCTGGTGGCCATCCTGAAAGAAAAAAAAAAGGAAGAAGAGTAACCCAGAAATAAAGATAGGAAAATAAATACAGTATGGGTGGGTTAATGCCAAATAATAAGGGTCTCAATTACATGGTAGCTACAACATGCAAGTGAGAAAATAATAGAAGCCATGGCATGCCAGAGGTACAAAATGTACAACAATGGGGAAGAGAGTGGGGAAGGAGAGATAATATAAATTCATGTCAATGCAAAGGTAATACAGATATAAAAGATTGGCATTGATTTAAATAATATTACTTAATCAGAATTAAACAAGTCATTAAGCACCAAGAAAATACCAGAAAAGATGTAACAGTTGAATAAGAACATTTGAACACCAATGGTAAAATAATAAATTTAGAAAAATAAAAATATGCAATGAATGAGAGTATGCAATAAAATAAAATAAAATAAAATAAAAGATAAGAAGAATGAGAAGGGAAAGAAGGGGAGAAGAAGTAAGTATGAAAGGAGGGAGGAAAAATTAGGATTGGGGGGAAAAGATAAAAGATTTGGCAAATTAGGATAGGCTGTGCGGCGCAAGCGATGCGGTCGCGTGGGGCACGCGGTCGCGCGGCCTGCGCTTAAACTGATTGACACAGTCGCGTCGGTCACGCGGTTGCGTGACCCGTTTTATGCTACTGGCGCGAGGGCAGCCTCGCTTTCGCACAACTCTCTATTCAGAAATCATTAATTGCCAAATATTGGGTGACGCGATCGCGTGGGGTACGCGGTCGCGTGAGATAGACTGCGCGTCCAGCGCCAGTCCAGCACCACTCTAGCACAACTTTTGGTTGTGCACCCTTTTTACGTCGAAAATCAGGGCACGCGGCCGCGTGGGTCACACGGTCGCGTGAGAGGCCATTATTCCCATGTGACGCGGACGTATCAGTGACGCGGTCGCGTGGGACGATTTGTGCCACTGGCACGCCTCCAGCCACGCTTCAGCGTGACTCTCTGTTCGTTTTTATTTTCTCCCCTTTCCTTGCGACGCGGACGCGTCACTGATTTGGTCGCGTCGCGTGGCATTTTTTTTTAATTATGCAATTATGCAGTATGCAATATGCAGTGCTAATATGAATGTTATGCATGATGCCAGGTTCAATAAAAATAAAATAAAAAGGAAATAAAAATAAAAACAAATAACATGAAATAAACTGAAAAAGAAGCGACCATACCATGGTGGGTTGTCTCCCACCTAGCACTTTTAGTTAAAGTCCTTAAGTTGGACATTGGAAGAGCTTCCTGTTATGGTGGCTTATGTTTAAATTCGTCCAAAAATCTCCACCAGTGCTTGGAATGCAAATAGCCTCCGGGGTCCCAAACTAGGCATGTAAAGCTTCTGAACAGCTTCAAACAGATTGTTAGGCTCCCGGGATGACGAATGTCAGAATAGAATCCATGATCCCAAGCTTTATTTTTAAATCCGCCTCCGTAATGATCTATTTTTTTCCATCCGGGCGGTTTAAAAAGTAGATTCTCACCCTGGTGACCAAACGTTTTCCGTGATCTATTCAATTGAGCATGATACCAATCCGTGTACTTCGAGTTGAAGTGTGGAACCTTATTGAACCTTGTGCACCAGCTCTGAGCACGAGCCATTTCCCTCTTACTCTTAAAGCCGCAGAGAGCTCTAAGCTGGCCATCTGTTTCAAGCAAACCATATTCAAGTGGAAAAATAAAGCAAAGGGTTAAGGATTGTACCCACTTGGAGCTTGTATTAGGTGGTAATGGCCTTGGGATAGGTGTTTCTGGTGGTTCTGTAAGTTCTACTCCCTTGTGCTCTTCTGTGAATTCCTCCACTTCCTTGCAAGGTTCTACAATTGTATCTGTGTCCTGGTCAAAGTCTTCTATGTCTTCCTCATCACTTGAGTCATAGATTGGAGGTTGAGAGAAATCTACCTCCGCATCATTTTCGTATTCACTTGGGGAAGATTCTTCGACCTCAGAGAATTCACTTGCGGATGCAAGTTCATTACTAAGAAAGCCAGACTTGTGACTATCATCATCAAGGGAATTTGCTTCTTGGATTATTCCGTCTGATTCTTCATAAGCGACTTGCCTTGGGGATTGTGTACTATCCTCCTTAGCATCAACTGTAACGTCCCTAACGGAGTAATCCTCAGCTCTGGATTCCCATGGAGGTTCAGCATCTCCTAGATCTTCAACCAACTCTTCTTCTTGAACAATGACAACTTCTTCTACTTGTTCTAGTACAAATTCGTTCTCTGTCTTGTCCACTGGAGTTTCTGGTGTTTCCTTTATGCTCCGCTCTTCATTAGACTGTCCACATGGGGTTGTGGCTGATCCTTGTATATTTGAGCGCCTTGAAACCCATTGAATTACTGCTTGCTCCAGTTGTCGAATGGTGGTTTGAAGATTATCTACTGTTTCCTTTAGGCGAACCTCTGCTTCTCGGGTTGCCGGACTTGGACATGATACATAATAAAGTGGTGGTGATTGGGAGTGATTGGGTTGGTACTGGGGTAAGGAAGGATCACATGATGGCGAATGGTGAAAAGAAGCTTGTGAGTGTGGTGGTTCGAGGTTATGTTGAAAGGATGGTCTACATGCACGGGGTGGGGCTTGTTGGTAGTTACAAGGTTGTCCACCATATCCTGCAGCTGGGTATGCATTGTAGAATGGCCTTTGTCCATGATATCTCGGAGGTGTTGTTGCCTAAAGGGTTGATTAGGTCCTCTTGTCTCCATCCATCCTTGATTGGTTTGACCTTGATGCATATTCCTGCTGTAACTTCTATTTCCTTCAACAAAGTTAGAACCAAACTCAAAGCAAGAGGGGTGAGAGTTCATGGTAGAAAATAAAATTAAAAAGGAAAAATAAAAATAAAAATAAAAATAAATAAACAAGCAAAAGAAAAAAAAATTTACAATAACCAATAATAAGGCACACATTAGCAGTTCCCCGGCAACGGCACCATTTTGATGAGAGGAAGATTGATGGTTTAGAAGTTATATTAAACTCTCATTGTAAGTATAGTCACTAAACCAAGCAATCAACCTTTCTTTCAAACGTTTTTTTGGGTGTCACAAGTAACAAACCCCTTTAAAAATTGTTAACCGAGTATTCAAACCTCGGGTCGTCTTCTCAAGGAACTGCAAGGAAGTATGTTCTTATTATTGGCTATGGAGATTGTAACTTCGGGGTTTCAAGAACGGGGAATAATTATGAAAATTAATTTAAATGGCAATTAAAAATAAATAAATACTGTAAAGCAAACTTTTGGCAAGGTAAGAGAAATTGGAAGTCCAACTTAATTATCTCTCTCAACAATAATGAAACTTGAATCTAAATTCCACTTAGTTAACCTTTGAAACAAAGGTAAGTCAAGGGACTAATTAGTTTGACCTTCGAATCCTATTTATTTCCTAAGAAAAAGTTGGGATTATTGAAGTTCAATTCAATTAGCAAGATAACGATTATCAATTTTGCTGAGCTTAATAACTGTTGAGTTACTAATTCCTTAACCAAGACCAAAAGGGTAAAAAGTAAATTGCTGGAATAAAAAATGTCCTTAGATGGGAGCCAATAGTAACATGAATTAAAAAGAGCAATCATAAACTGAAATACCTCAAATATCATTAAATTCAAATAATAGTCTGTAACATGGAATAATTCATAAATTAAATTATAAAAGGAAATAATCAATTCAAATGCTGGAATAAATAATTAAAGTGAAACTTAAAACAAAGAAATATTAAACCTGGATCGAGAGTCACTCTTAAAAGCTAAGAGAAGTCCTAAATCCTAAGAGAGAGAGAGAGGAGAGAACCTCTCTCAAAACTAAATCTAAATCATTGAAAATAATAAAAATGCGAGCTCCCTTTGAATGGATGCATTCCTCCAATTTATAACCTCTAATCTGTGCTGTCTGCGCTTGGATCTGGGCCAAAAGGGCTTCAGAAATCGCTGGGGGCGTATTCTGTAAATTCTGATGCGTAGCCTCTGTCACGCGTCCGCGTGGGTCACGTGGTCGCGTCATTCGGAGCGCGGTTGCGTCAGTCATGCGGCTGCGTCGCTGCTTCTTCGCTTCCTCTCAATTTTAAACTATATCTTCTCTTATCATATCTTCTATCTTATTTTTTCCAAATAAATCTTTTTATCATATCTTTATCTCTTTTTTTTTCGAAAACCCACCCTCCCCCCCTTATAAATTTGAGTTCGGCCTCCCTCCTCTCCCATCAACAATTGCACCTAGCTTTCCTTCTATCCCTCTCCTTTTTTTTCTTTTGCTTGAGGACAAGCAAACCTCTAAGTTTGGTGTGTTTATCCGCGATCACTAAGATCATGGCCCCCAAAGGAAAACAACCCACTCAAAGAGGCAAGAAAGAGAGCGTTCCAAAACCACTTTGGAATCAAGGAAAGTTCTTATCTAAAGAACATTCGGACCATTATAACAAAATAATGGGTCTGAGATCAGTGATCCCGGAAGTTAGATTCGATCTGAAAGAAGATGAATACCCGGAGATCCAGGAGCAAATTCGAATCAGGAGCTGGGAAGTCCTAGCTAATCCTGAAACGAAAGTGGGAAGGAACATGGTCCAGGAGTTCTATGCTAATATGTGGCAAACTGACAAGCAAAAACTATCTGGGACTGCTCTCTATGACTATCGGACCGTGGTCAGAGGAAAGATTGTTCATACCCACCCTGACAGGATCAGGGAGATCTTAAAGCTACCTCAGCTGAAGGATGATCCAGACTCCTTCAACAGGAGGATGATGAGAGCAGACAAGGGCCTGGATAAGATTCTAGAGGACATATGTATCCCTGGAGCCAGGTGGACCACCAACACAAAGGGTGTCCCAAATCAACTCAAGAGAGAGGATCTCAAACCAGTCGCCAGAGGATGGCTAGACTTCATTGGGCATTCTCTGTTGCCTACTAGCAACCGTTCTGAAGTCACAGTTAAAAGAGCAGTGATGATCCATTGCATCATGATGGGAAAGGAAGTGGAGGTTCATCAGCTGATTTCAGTTGAACTCTACAAAATTGCTAACAAAAATTCTAAAGAGGCCAGGTTGGCTTATCCAAGCGTGATTTCTCTGCTCTGCAAGGACGCTGGAGTAAGGATGGGAATAACTGAGTATATCTCAGTTGAGAAGCCAATCACCAAAGCATCAATGGAAAAACAACAAGCACAGGATGATCCCATCAAGAAGAGAGCACAGGAATTCCTCCCATAGATCCCTCAATCTGAATACTGGGAGTATCTTGAGACGTCTGTTACCAAGATACGGGAAGCTATGGAGCAAATAATAAAAGAACAGAAGGAACACAGTCAAATGCTGACCTATATGTTTAAAGAACAAGAGGAGCAAGGGCGTGACTTAAGGGAATTGAAGCACCAAAAGTCTTCTCTTGCAGGACCAAGCACCCCAAGGATCAGAGGAACCCCCGTTCCCCCAGAATAAAGGTTGTTAATTTCTGATTTCTGCCTTAACTCTGTGACTATAGAAGTTTACCTTAGGAGTCATATAGTAGTAATTAGTATCTATTTTGATTTTATCTCCAATTAAGCTATAGTTTATTTTTCTCATCATCAGCAAACATGAATAAAGTAGTAGATCTTTTGAATAAGAGGCAATAAAATTTCAAGTTTTAATAAGAGAAATTCTAATTAGTTAAATGTGGTGGCAATGCTTTCTGTCTTCTGAATGAATGCTTGAACAGTGCATATGTCTTTTGAATTTGTTGTTTAAGACTGTTAAATATGTTGGCTCTTGAAAGAATGATGAACATGAGACATGTTATTGATAATCTGAAAAATCATAAAAATGATTCTTGAAGCAAGAAAAAGCAGCAAAGAACAAAGCTTGCAGAAAAAAAAATTAGAAAGAAAAAGAAAAAGCAAGCAGAAAAAGCCAAAAGCTCTTAAAACCAAGAGGCAAGAGCAAAAAGTCAATAACCCTTAAAACCAAAAGGCAAGGGCAAATAAAAAGGATCCCAAGGCTTTGAGCATCAGTGGATAGGAGGGCCTAAAGGAATAAAATCCTGGTCTAAGCGGCTAAACCAAGCTGTCCCTAACCATGTGCTTGTGGCGTGAAGGTGTCAAGTGAAAACTTGAGACTGAGCGGTTAAAGTCAAGGTCCAAGGCAAAAAGAAGAGTGTGCTTAAGAACTCTGGACACCTCTAATTGGGGACTTTAGCAAAGCTGAGTCACAATCTAAAAGGTTCACCCAATTATGTGTCTGTGGCATTTATGTATCCGGTGGTAATACTGGAAAACAAAGTGCTTAGGGCCACGGCCAAGACTCATAAAATAGCTGTGTTCAAGAATCATCACACTGAAATAGGAGAATCAATAACACTATCTGAATTCGAAGTTCCTATAGATGCCAATCACTCTGAGCTTCAATGGATAAAGTGAGATGCCAAAACTGTTCAGAAGCAAAAAGCTACTAGTCCCGCTCATCTAATTAGAATCTGAGCTTCACTCAAAAACTCTGAGATATTATTGCTTCTCAACCTATTAGTCTTCTATTTTATTTGTCTAGTTGCTTGAGGACAAGCAACAGTTTAAGTTTGGTGTTGTGATGAGCGGATATTTTATACGCTTTTTGGGGTTAATTTCATATAGTTTTGAGTATGTTCTAGTTAGTTTTTAGTCTATTTTCATTAGTTTTTAGGAAAAATTCATATTTCTGGACTTTACTATGAGTTGTGTGTTTTTCTGTAATTTCAGGTATTTTTCTGGCTGAAATTGAAGGAGCTGAGCAAAAATCTGATTCAGGCTGAAAAAGGACTGCTGATGCTGTTGGATTCTGACCTCCCTGCACTCAAAGTGGATTTTCTGGAGCTACAGAACTCGAAATGGCATGCTTTCAATTGCGTTGGAAAGTAGACATCCAGGGCTTTCCAGAAATATATAATAGTCCATACTTTGCACAAGGATAGATGACGTAAACGGGCGTTCAACGCCAGTTCTCTGCCCAATTCTGGCGTCCAGCGCCAGAAAAGGATCAAAAGCTGGAGTTGAACGCCCAAACTGGCACAAAAACTGGCGTTCAACTCCACAAATGGCCTCTGCACGTGAATTGCTTAAATCTCAGCCCCAGCACACACCAAGTGGGCCCCAGAAGTGGATCTCTGCATCATCCATCATAGTTTACTCATTTTTTGTAAACCTAGGCTACTAGTTTTGTATTTAAACAACTTTTAGAGACTTATTTTGCAGCTCATGACATTTTTTAGATCTGAACTTTGTACTCTTTGACGGCATGAGTCTCTAAACTCCATTGTTGGGGGTGAGGAGCTCTGCTGTGTCTCGATGAATTAATGCAAGTATTTCTGTTTTCTATTCAAACACGCTTGTTCCTATCTAAGATGTTCATTCGCGCTTAACTGTGATGAAGGTGATGATTCGTGACACTCATCACCATTCTCAACCCATGAACGTGTGCCTGACAACCATCTCCATTCTATATCAGATTGAATGAGTATCTCTTAGATCTCTTAATCAGAATCTTCGTGGTATAAGCTAGAATTGATGGCGGCATTCATGAGAATCCGGAAAGTCTAAACCTTGTCTGTGGTATTCCGAGTAGGATTCAAGGATTGAATGACTGTGACGAGCTTCAAACTCCTGAAGGCTGGGCGTTAGTGACAAACGCAAAGGAATCAAGGGATTCTATTCCAACCGGATCGAGAACCAACCGGTGATTAGCCGTGCTGTGACAGAGCACGTGAGCGTAGTTTTCACTGGAAGGATGGAAGGTAGCCATTGACAACGGTGATCCACCAACACACAACTTGCCATAGGAGGACGTGCGTGCGTGAACAAGAAGACAGAGGAAAGCAAAGATTCAGAAGACAAAGCATCTCCAAAACTCCAACATCTTCTCCATTACTGCATAACAAGTAACCTTTAATCCATGCTCTCTTGTCTATTTGCAATTCAACTGATAAATATAATTGACTTCCTGACTAAGATTTACAAGATAACCATAGATTGCTTCAAACCAACAATGTCCGTGGGATTCGACCCTTACTCACGTGAGGTATTACTTGGACGACCCAGTGCACTTGCTGGTCAGTGGTACGAGTTGTGAAAAGTGTGATTCACAATTTGTGCACCAGCATACATCCGCGAGCTGGGCTCAAGCATCGGAGAGTAAGATCTACTGGTGAATATCTCGCCTCCAGCCTCAGTCGCTGTGTTCCCACTTACTCCACCACCGAACTGGGTGGCACCCGCAGTGCCCCGACGTCTGGCACTAGACCGACGAACACGGTGATCGCCCCCATCTCTAGCATCCCCGCCTGCATCATATCATCTAACCATCGCCACTCTCAACCGGTGTCCCGGGTACTAACACGATGGCGTCTCTCAACACGCCGATTGTCCGGCATATCAGGTAGCTATGATCTGCGTGGGACCTGAGACGACCCTCTCTGAAATGCATCTGGAGGTATCTCGGTGCCCCTGGGATCCGCGAATGCTGCCCCTAGGCTAAGGAACCTATGAGCCTCGTGGTACCACCAATCTAAGTAATCAGCGGAGGGACCGGGATCTGCCACTCGGTCAATGGCAATGACTGCATCAAGTCTGTTCCCCCAGTGTAAATGCCAGGTCTGATAGTAATGGGGGAAACACCTATCTCCTCTCCTCCCGTCCTTAGCATGCAGCCAGTCTACGTTCAAAGCATCCTCGGGGATATGCTGCACTCTACCCAACTGTGGGACAATCCTATCAACCTGATGCCACTCGATGACCGCAAAGTATATCAAAGTAGTGACTGCTCGCCATATGCAACAATGCTCCTCTGTAAGTATCTCCGGATGGACCACGGCAAGTACATCAAGCGCGGAGTAGGGCTCCTATACAATCTGAAAATTCAGAACACATCAGACATTACCACAACAAGTATATATTTAGTCACGACTCGAAAGCAAACCACAAACGAAACCCTAACAAGTATAATACTTACGTCACGAGCGGTCAAGCGATCCAATGCAAGCCGAGAACTTAGGACCCTCTGTTCTTTTCCATCGTTCGGAGGTAAGTAAGCAGACCACCTAAATGTAAATCAGATGAGACACAAACTTAAAAAACCGCCCATGAAATTTTTAAGCTTTCAAAAAACATAACCCATACCTGGATGCCAGCGGAAAAGAGAAAACCTCAAACCCGGACGGCCTCAACGACAGAAACTGCTAGAATATCCAACTCTGTAGCAACTGGAGGTGACCCGCAAGGTTAGTCACATTTCTGTTCGCTACCCGACACATGCATCGGTACAACCAAGCCAAAGCGGCCGACCCCCAGCTATACCTCCCCATGTCATCAAGGTTCGCCATAAATGGCAACCACCGTATATGTACCCGGTTTGCACTCTTGTCCCCCAAATAATTGAGTGGATAATAGCATCATGATGTAGGCACGTGCATAGATGCGAACAGTCTCCTCGGTCGCATCTGGTGGTAGCACCCTAAACCTCTCGTGGAACCATGTAAAGTGGACCGTCATCTGTTTGACCTTATTTGGTGGAGGCATGTCACCGAATAGGTCCTGAAACCACTCCCAAGCTGGTCGGCCACCCTCCATGTATTTCTCAAACTCACCAAGGCAACCACTCACAGCCTCTCTATCCACAGGCAACCATAGCTGAAATGCCACGTCTTGCAATGTCACTGTGCACTCTCCGAAAGGCATGTGGAACGTGTGCGTCTCAGGATGCCATCTCTCAACGAACGCACTAACCAATGGCTCATCTAATCAGAATCATTGGCTGTTTAGCCTGGCCAAATAGTACAATCCAACCCTCTCTAAATACAAGATGATCCTTTCATGTATGGGCTTATTTTGTTGCCGTCTCACACTGTATATACACCTAGTGGGCTGCACAGAACATGAAAGAAATACAGGATAGAATTAAATTCTCCTATCCATAAAAAAATTTCCCTATCTAACAATAACAAATATCTTAAACTATCAACAAATAATGAACCGGTAAACAAATTCAGTTAACTAGTCATATTCAGTTAACTAGTTATATTTATAATTAAGATTTCCATAACCTAAACCAACAATATGTAGAAAAACATTCATTGAAGGGAACTACATTCAGTTAACTAGTCATATTTATAAATTAACAAGAAAAATTAAAAACACCATCCCAAACCGATTAAACTAACATCCTAACATGCGAAGCCTAATTTCAAACTAGAGGGATTAATCTACAAATTCTAGTTCATCTACCTTACATACCATTTTTCTAACTAACAAATGCTAAGCCTAAAAAAAAAATTATTAGCTAACCTCGTCACCAATGGAACCGGCAATATGCGCAACACCGTTCAGTCGGTACAAACTCCTTCTATCTGCCATGATATCCCGCCGGAGGTCGCCACTCAGATACCTCGGACCCGCTCTTAACTTGCTTTGACCTCTCTCTAGAATTTTCTCTCTCTAACCAACCTCACAAACCCTCCAAATGAATAATCCGCGGCTGCCTCCACGGTTTATATAGGCAACCATCTTCCACGTAAATCGCTATAGGCTCTAACGGTTTACGCACGCACACCAACGCACATAAACCGCTGCTGCTAGCAGCGGTTTATGACCAACCCAGATCAAACGTAAACTGCGGCAGGTACTAGCGGTTTCTGTTCTGTCACCTTTGCTCGTAAACCGCGGCTGGTACTAGCGGTTTCTATCTTGTAAACCGCTACTGCCAGTAGCGGTTTATATTGATACGTGAATCAATGTATTTGCGTATTCGTTTTGAAAACAATGTATTTGCGTAATATTGAGAGTGAAACAATTTATTTAAGTAAATTGTCCTAAAAAAATTTAAAATTTAATTATATTCTCCGTAAATATTTTTATAGTTTAGCAAAATAAATATAATTTTTTCTTTAATATTATATAGATTATTAAAGAAATAAATTGATACGGTAATAATTTGAATAAACTAATTAGTTACAATTTTTTATTTAGCCAAAACTGAATAAGTTAGTTACTTATAATTATTGTCTTTATCAAAGAATAAATTGCTAGCAAATTATATATTCTAAACAAATAATAGGATAAGAATTCAAGTTGATATTTATCAACTTCTCATATAATTTAATATAGTTAAATAAGATGACCAGGCTCAAATTGATATTTATTAATTTATCGTATAATTTGATAAAAATAAATAAATTGCAATTTGTTTTGTATAGCATTAATTAATAAAAATTTTAAAATTAGTAAAATCTTTTATATATATAATATTTTATGAATTTTCATAATATATAAAAAAATAATTTTATCACTTAGTTATACTATTTAAATTTTTGCCGAAATTATTTAATTTAACTCTATCTATTTTTTATTTACATGTTTTATTTATTATTCTGTTCCATCAACTAAGTCTTTAATAACTGTTTATACCCAGGGTCGAGCTGTCCGACGACCCGGGATGTTAGCGACAAGACGACCGACCTCTTCATGTCCGACTATCCGACCTCTTTTCAAAAGAGATCGGCCAAATTGCCAGGAAAGCCCAGTAAAGGGCCCAAATAGAGGAACACGACCTATATCCAAAGGCAGTAAAAGCCTATAGAGATAAATGCGGTTCCTTTGAAGATAAGCTGACCTCACCCAAAGATAAGATAAGATAAGATAAGATAACTAACTTATCTTACCTAAGAAGGTCAGCCCACGACCATTATAAATACACTGGAGCACCCAGGTATAACTCATACTCTGATTCTACTAAAAAACCTACTTAATACCCTTGCTAACTTAAGTATCGGAGTCCTTTGCAGGTACCACCATCCTCCGGTGACGAAGGATCAGCAGTCCGGCCAGTCCCACAAGTCGGACACGACAGCTCCGGCCGCCACCCACCAGTCGGACACGTCATCTCCGACCAGCACAGAAGATCTCGTCCGAGATTGACCTACAGTTTTAGGTAACCTTCGGAACATTGGCGCCGTTGCCGGGGACCTGGAAGTCATCCCATCAACATGGAGGACGACCATGACAACGACCACGATTCAGATCTAGAGGATAGAACACCGCACAAAAATGCGGACACTACACTGAAAGATACCCCAGAATCTAACAGGGACAAAAACTCACCAAATCCGGGAGTGATAGAAGCGCTTCAAGATCATTTAAAGCAACTTGAAAAAGAAAGCCAGCATCAACGAGAAGTTGGGAAGGATCTACAAAAGGAGGTAAGGCGACGCCGAGAATTAGAAGATAAACTTCTAAAACTCGAAGCCGATCTCAAAGCCAAAGCTACTCGGTCCACTCTTGAGGACAACTCTCGCAAGGATCAAGATCCATTCACTAGGGAGATCATGAAGACCAAAATCCCTAAGGACTTCAAACTTCTGGATATGTCTTTGTACGATGGCACTACAGATCCCAACCATCACCTCAACAATTTCAGAAGTAGAATGTACCTCACCAACGCCTCAGATGCAGTTTGCTGCAAAGCCTTTCCAACAAATCTTACAAAGATAGCAATTAGATGGTTCGACAATCTATCTCCGAGGTCCATCTCATGCTTTGACGACTTAGCCAAAAAGTTCCTGGCCAGATTCTCCATCCAAAAAGATAAAGCTAAGCATGCTCCCAGTCTATTAGGAATCAAGCAAGGAGATCGGGAAAGTCTTCGCAATTAAATGGAAAGATTCAACAAAACATGCCTAGACATACAAAGCCTACCAACAAAGGCCGCCATCATGGGCGTCATCAATGGCCTACGAGAGGAACCTTTTAGCCAATCTATATCAAAGAAATACCACACATCTCTGAATGAAGTGCAAGAACGAGCGGAGAAATACATCAACATGGAAGAAAATTCTCGACTAGGAGAAACCTCAAAATCCGGATTCACCTACCCCCCCCCCCCCGAGACAAGGATAAAGAGTCCAAAAAGAAGGAAGATCGACATGGGGAAAAAATTAAAAAATATCATAATTATACCCCTCTTCGGGTGTCCCTTGTGGATGTCTACAAAGAAGTCTGCCACACAGAAAAAATACCCCCAGCTCGACCACTCAAAGGCAAAAAAGGAGGAGGAAACCGGAACGAATATTGTGAATACCATCGAGTCCGTGGGCATTCCACCGACGAATGTTTTGACTTAAAAAATGTCATAGAAAAATTAGTAAGAGAGGAAAAACTAGATCAGTATCTGGCCACCCGGGACGATGAGCAAAGAAAAAGGAGAAGGGACGAGGATGTTGGACGAACCGAGCGATCACCTCGTACACCAGAAAGACATGTCCATATGATACACGGAGGGTTTGCAGGAGGAGGAAGCGCCCGACATCCCTGCAATTACATTTACCAAAGAAGATGCATCCGGTGTCATCTCAGGACACGACGATCCCATGGTCATCACCATTATACTGGCAAATGCAAATCTCCACCGCACACTGATAGACCAAGGGAACTCCGCCGACATCTTATTCAAAACTGCCTTCGACAAGCTTGGCTTAGAAGAAAAAGAGCTTAGAGCATATCCAAACAGCTTGTTCAGACTGGGAGACACCCCAGTGCAACCACTGGGATACATCTCACTACACACAACCTTCGGAAAAGGAAACTAATCCAGAACACTCAAGATAGACTACATCGTGGTCGACGTGAGTTCAGCCTACAATGCCTTAATAGGTCAGACAACATTAAATCAACTCGACGCAATAGTCTCAACTCCACATCTATGCATAAAATTCCCAACTGCAGTAGGGATAGCTACGATAAAAGCAGATCAGAAGATGGCACGCCGCTGTTACAACGAAAGTCTAAACCTCAGAGGCAGAGGAGAATAATTCCACACAATCGAACTTGGTGGAGTTCAGAGGAAAGAAGAACTCCGTCCACAACCTGAAGGTGAAGTAGAGAAAGTCCAGATCGGAGACATCCCGGACAAAACAACCAATATTAGCACGATTCTAAGAGGAGACATAAAAAATCACTCATACAGTTCTTACGAGATAACATCGATCTCTTTGCATGGAAAGCTGCAGACATGCCAGGCATAGACCCCAAACTAATGTGCCACAAGTTGGCGGTCTACCCAGGATCTCGGCCAGTACAGCAGAGACGAAGACGACTTGGGCCAGAACGATCCAAAGCTGTGAAAGAGCAGGTACAAGCCCTACTGGAGGCAGGATTCATAAGAGAAGTCAAGTACCCACTATGGCTAGCTAACGTCGTCTTGGTGAAAAAGTCAAATGAGAAGTGGCGAATGTGCACCGACTACACTGATCTCAACAAAACCTGCCCAAAAGATCCCTATCCACTCCCAAGTATCGACGCTCTGGTGGATGCCTCCTCCGGATATAAATACCTCTCATTTATGGACGCATATTCAGGATACAATCAAATCCCAATGTATCCACCAGACCAAGAAAAAACCTCGTTCCTAACACCAAAAGCAAACTACTGCTACATCGTAATGCCCTTTGGTCTTAAAAATGTGGGAGCTACTTATCAAAGATTAATGAATAAAGTCTTTTCAGACCATATCGGAAAAATCATGGAAGTCTACGTGGACGACATGTTAATAAAGACACAAAGTGAAGAGACGCTATTATCCGACCTGGCCCAAGTGTTCGACACAATAAGAAGGCATGGCATGCGATTCAATCCTGCAAAATGCACCTTCGCAGTAGAAGGTGGAAAATTCTTGGGCTTTATGCTCACACAAAGAGGAATCAAGGCAAATCCGGATAAATGCCGGGCCATACTTGACATGAAGAGCCCGACTTGCGTCAAAGAGGTACAACAACTCAACGGGAGGTTGGCAGCTTTGTCTAAATTTCTAGCCGGATCCACAATAAGATCTCTTCCCTTCTACGCCACTCTAAGGAAAGGAAAAAAGTTTGAGTGGACAACCGAGTGCGAGCAAGCCTTCCAAGATTTCAAAAGATTCCTGGGACAACCACCTATCCTAACTCGGCCACGGACAGGAGAACCACTCATACTGTACCTCGCGGTAGGAAGTCGGGCAGTAGCCTCAGCACTAGTTCGAGAAGACGACAGTGGGCAACAACCCATTTACTTCATCAGTAAAGCATTACAAGGATCTAAGCTGAACTACCAAAAAATAGAAAAATTTGCCTACGCTCTCATACTAACATCTCGACGACTTCGTCCATACTTCCAAGCTCACACCATTAGGATTCGGACCAACCAGCCCATAAAGGGGATTTTGCAAAAAACAGACTTAGCGGGTAGAATCTTGCAATGGGCCGTCGAATTGTCCGAATTCGACCTTCAATACGAAACTCGGACAGCTATTAAATCACAATACCTGGCCGACTTCATTGCAGAATTTACAGACACCCTGGAAACCCCCACAGAATGAAATCTCTATGTGGACGGTTCCTCAAACAAAAATGGAAGCGGAACGGGTGTGATAATTGAAAGCAACCAAGGGACTCAAATTGAATTCTCGCTCAAATTTAGGTTCGCTGCCTCAAACAATCAAGCAGAATATGAGGCACTACTAGCTGGTTTGAAGCTGGCTAGGGAGGTTGGAGCTCAAAAGCTTCCTTATGCTCGAGTCATAAGTCAATGATATTACGGTGGTACGACTCTCAGGTGGATTTTTAATATATAAATATAGGTAATTTCGAAAAGAGTATTAATCGAGAAGCCTGAAAAGAGTAGAAATAAAATTGCGAAGACGTATCACTCACGTTTCGACAACAAAAGATAAACCGTGAAGCCGAAAATGATATACGGACAAGGCGTAGAGGAGATTAAGAGATAGATAACAGATAGATATATATAACATAAGTAAATAGCCACTAGTCGCGACCCGCGAAGTTTAGGCCGGCTAGGGTACAGTATGAAAGTAGATGACAACAGTATATCCTAATCTCTCCCAAAGGAAACATAAGAGCCTCTATAGGCAAGTTCCAAAAGAGTTCAATACATAATATAATCTTTTCAAAACATAGGTGGAGAGATTCTAATCAAACACAAGGTAGAGGAAATAAAGATCTTCGCCGTCTCTCAGACGACCCACAACTCACTTCTGAGCACTTGGACCTGTATCTGAAAAACAAGAGATATATACGGAATGAGAACCCCGGGCCCATGGGTTCCCAGTACGGTAAAAGTGCCAAATAAATACAATGCACTGCAATAAAAACTCACCAAGCATCCTAAACTCCTTTTCACCAAGTATCCAGCCTAGATTCTCACTAATCTATAAATAGGCATCTGTCGTAAGGGAATACTAAATCTAGATCACATCTCATATGACTCCCAACTCGCTGACTCTCCCACGAATCAGATTTCAGAATCATAAACAAACCCATCATCAGTCGTGCTGTCTCAGCAATTCTATATCAATATATCATGCCCTCCCTGGAACTAGTGAAACCACATCACTGCGTCTACCCAGGGAGCTCAAATCATCTCAACTAATGATCACCATCATCATGCAATTGCATCATCAATTCATCTCATCAAGAACAGCCCTCAACCTCCACCGACACCAACATGAGGGGCCTCTCAGTTGTACAAACACAAGCAATACAGGCAAGTAATACACAGTTAGGGTACAAGTAGAACAAGTAGCACATAATCAGGTAACTTAGCATATATAATGTAGAAATCTAAAACAAATAGGCAAACCCAAACAATTCAAACATATGCAAATGATGAATGCCTGCCCTATGGCTGATGATATCATCTGTCGGTTATCAAGCCAACCCGACATGTCCGGTAGCTAACCCGGGCACAGTCTCTCTGTTGCGTATTAATGTCATTAGAGGGAATATGTGCCCTGTCACCATTAGAGGGTATCTGCGCCCTGTCGCCATTAGAGGGTATCTGCGCCCTGTCGCCATTAGAGGGTATCAGGGCATCATTAGAGGGTATCTGCGCCCTGTCGCCATTAGAGGGTATCGGTGCCCTGTCACCCTTACAACCAGAGAGAAAACACAAGCATGCTTACATTCAACATTTTTCATCATTATTCATTTATCATATTCGTTAATTTATCATATATGCCTTTATACTCAGCCATAATCCATAACGGCTTTGCCGTAACTCGGCAATAACTCAGCCACCCGGCTCACAATTCAATCCAGAACTAGCCAATTTATCAACATGGCTCCGCCGTATCCGGCAAGAACTCAGCCATCCGGCTCATGGTCCAATCAAGAACCAACCATTTATTAATAAATATAGCCCTTCGGCTCATGGCATACACGGTACTTCCACCGCCATCCTCCATATCTCATATAATCATATCTGATCATCATTGATCATAACCTTTTCCCTTGCTTCACTTGCAAGTTACCACATCTCCTAGCTCCTTCCTCATTGCTAGGCATACCATAATGATTTGATACATAAGGGGTGAGATCGGAGGTTTAAAAGTATGAGGTTTGGCTTTAAAAACTCAAAAATCAACTTTGGCATGAAAACAGGGCCACGCGTAGGCGCACTCCCCGCGCACGCGCACTCCCCGCGCACGCGTGGATGGCCAAAAACTCATCGACGCACGAACGCGCGGGTTGAAAAATATCCAAACGGCGCGCAAGCGTCAGCCACGCGTACGCGTGGGTGCTCTTGCGCCCAGGCACAAAACTGGCACGACCCTGGCACAACTCTCTGGAAAATAGCTGGGCATTTAGTACAGCGCATCGACGCGCCCGCGCACACCACGCGCACACGTGGATGATGCTTTCTGGAAGAACGGCGTGCACGCGCCAGGTGCGCCTACGCGCGTAGGGTCGTTCTGCTAAAAATTTTCTAAGTTAAAAGCTGCAGAATTTACAGATTCAACCCCCAATCTTCCGACGGACATATTTCCAATCAACCATCATTATACATAATCAATATCGTACTCACTATCACGTGGCTTTACCCACAAATCAACCTTAATCATTCCTCAAGCATATATCACGACAAACATATCTCTAATGCATCATCATACCATCAAGGCATCAATAATCATAATCACATATATGACCATATAATATATCTCAACCAAAACCAAACATACCTCATCTATATAATTGCACCCAAATTTACCAAATCCCACACCTCAACTCCTCAAACCTTATTATTCAATAACCAACCCAATCATTCATATATTCATTATCTGAAATTCATCCAATCACTTGTGTCATCATACAATGCACACATCAACTTACCTTTCTCACCTTTTTTCGGCCTCCGGCCCAAAATCCACGGCCTCCGGCCCAATATCATAATTTAAATGCATAAACTACAAATCAATACTCATTACCCAGTACATCAAATTCTCAATACACCAAGCATACAAGGCCACACAATTCTCAACCCAAATCATTAATTCACATTACATACCAACTATGCATATTAGCACCAACCATTTACACAATCCAAACTTAATCCTAGGGGCATCTAGCCTAGGAATTCTCATCATAACACACGGTACTTAAATGAAACTTAAACCGTACCTCTTGTAGCCAAACCAATTGAGCCTCTTCTTTGGAAGTCTTCACCAACCTTATCTCCAAGCCTCACCAAAGCTCCTCAAGCAATACCAATCTCTCAATTGTGCACCAACATCACCAAATACACTAACATAACCAATATCACATACATACATCAACCTAGGGCTCATAAAAATGACAAGTCACAAGGGTTTGAGCACTTCTTACCTCAGCCCATATGAAGTAGGGATAGAACCCACTTAGAATCCATGTTGGAGTATCCCTAAACACCCAAAATCACAAGATTTCAACACTAATTACCCAAAAACGTGTAACAGTGGGAAATTTCGAAAACTGGGCAGAGATGAATAGAATACTCACCACAAAACTTAGATAGAATTGTAGAGGATGAGAAGAGCGATGCGTGGCCGCAAACGGCTCGTCAATCGGAGCTCCGTAGCTCAAGTTATGGTGGTTTGAAGATCAAAGAGAGTTAGGTTTTCTCTCTTCTCTTCTCTCTTCCCAATTTCAGCGCCCAACACCCCTTCTTTAGGGCAAAATAAGCTGAAATGCTCATAACTAATGTTTATATATGTTGGGTCTTGGGCCCACTTAGGCCCAGTTCACTTATTTTTGCCCATTGGCCCAATTTTGGGCCAAAACCTTTAAGATTAGCGCTCTAAATTGCACTTTAAATATTTCTACCTTCCCTAATTATAGTTCCTCATTTATTAATCTTATTTACCCATAATCAATTTCCTCAGCTGTAGTACCAGACAGATCTCAGCCGGTACTGCCGGTCAAAATTCCACTGCGCGCTTTTACGCAGAAAACTATGTTTTCCGACTCGGAAAAATTCACTGAATCCAAATATCATATTTGAATTATCAAATTCCAATTGCCAAATCTTCCAACCATATTCGCTCTTATTTAACTTATTATTTAATTAATTTCGGTTAGACCGGGTATTACATTCTACCCCCCTAACAGAAATTTTCGCCCTCGAAAATTCCATCCATCATTGCGAGTACGCGAGCGTAGTCTGCCTCTATATCCAACGCATAACAGTCCCAAGGTCCTTTTATTCTGCGCGCTTCCGTTGCCGCGCTCTGATTTCTCTATATTCGAGGTTCTCGGTCATTTGTCCAACGCCGACCAATAGTCTCGTTCCTTACTTTTATCGTCTCATCAACTCACCCTATTAAATCTCAAATCATGTCATCAATAATATCACCATCGTCGTTAATCACAGCCATCGTCCCCCATCACTATAATCAATCAAAGATCATCACCACATCTTAATGATACTCCATCACTATCCTCTCTCTCTGCCAAGCCAATTACCACTAATCACAGCTCAACTCCAAGCATAAACTCCAAACTTACTTTCTTATTCTCAAACCCTCGAATTTCCACATGACTTGCTGCTATAAAGCCTCCGACTCATCAATCAAAAACCCCTTTCATTTCTGGAAAGCAAATGAGTTTGAAATAACAATTTAACAAAATTATAAGAATCCGCTTTCCTTTAATAATCTATAAAAGCATTCGAGACACATCTCTTTTGTTAACGTTACTCATATCAAAAATCATCCTCAAAACCATAACCAACGCTCTTTCAATTTCTTGGGAAAAATTTTCAACAGTACCTCCCCAAAAATTGGAGTTTACCACCCGTCACGGGTTCCCTTAAACCAATCTCAGTACCGCATCAGCATTCCAATTTAGTGGTTTTCACATTCGTCTTTCAAAACCAATCATTATAAATCTCAATCTAATTCCAAGGTCACTATGACCAAACATCATGGTACTCATCTCTCAAACACGACAACTTGCACTCTCTCATCATCTAAATCCAATTATGCATCAATGATAATTTCCTCATCCGCTTTAGAACCATCAAAGCTCGCAGCCGCAATCAATTCCAACTATTGGGGATCATTACTTGCAGTAACCCGCTTAACCCTTCTAGTATTCAAACATAAGATACTATAGTAAACTTTTACAGCTCTTATTCGTAGCTATCCTGTGTTACTACTTCCACAAGTTTCCGCTGCTTTATTCTGATCTCTCGTCTAGTACGAGTTCTATCACTTACTTCCTCACAACCACAACTTAGCATGACTGGCATTCACTAGATTTCTATCTATGATAGCCAAAACCACATACCAACTTAATCGTACTTTTAACACGTTGTTACCGATCTTTCGCTTACCAATTTCCAAACCGTCGGATCTAACGGTATCACCCGTTGTTGTAGTGAACACACGACCTTGTTGTTGGCCCTTGGTAGTATTCCGGTTGACCTTCTTAGGACATTTCCAGGACACGTGTCCAACTCCTCTACAACCATAGCAAAGTCCCAATCCACCTCGACACGGAGTTCCCGGATGATGGCTTTGACATCGCCCACCAGTCATTCCACTCTGAGGTTGCTTTCCGTTAAAGGCCTACCTAATCACTTATGCTCACCAAACCTTCTATTAAGATAACTTAGGGTTATCTAGAACAGATCATAATTTTTCATTCGACCATGTATTATGAGTGAATACCAGCCTTCAGCATTATCTAAAGTGGTAAAGAATTAAGTTATCAGTTTTCTTATTACCTCAGGTACGAAAATCAGACCTGGCAGTCTCCCGGTCCTTCCGATGTGGGCAATCTCTGACCAAATGTCCTAGCTTTCCGCAATTGTAACACAAACCCAAACCATAACGACACGGTCTATTTGGGTGATGACCTCCACATCTCTGACAGCTCAAAACATCTGAAATAACCACTATTTGCTTTTCCCTACCTTTTCCTTGGGAATTCTTATTTGTCGCAAGGTCATTTCGCCTTTGGGGAAGACGTTGTGGGTATCCTCTTCTCTTAAACTCTTGACCCCATGTTGAGTATTCCTGATTGTGCTCTCTGCGGTGGGACTCCTGACGGTCATTCTTCGTCTCAACAGCCTTCCTCACACATTCTTCAGCAATATGGCTCTTGTTCACAAGTTCGGAGAAGACCCTAATCTCCATCGGTCCAACGGAGCTCAGGATTTCACTTCGAAGTCCTCCCTCATACTTAATACACTTCCATTCCTCGAAGTCTCCCGAGGTTCCTTGACACATACGAGAAAACCTGAATAACTCCTCAAATTTATTCGTATACTCAGATACGGACATTGTACCCTGCTTCAGCTGCAGTAATTCAAGTTCCTTGACCGTTCTAGCAGAATTCGGGAAGTACTTCTTATAAAATTCCACTTGGAAGGTACCCCAGGTGATAGGATCATTCCCCTGCTGCAGGAGACGTCGGGCCCCTTGCCACCAATGCGATGCTTCCCCCGTGAGCAGATAGGTAGCAAATTCAACACACTGTTCTTCAGGCACCAACTGCGCTTGCAGTGCTTGCTCCATGGCCTGAAACCAGGTGTCAGCTTCAGTCAGATTAGTGGTTCCCTTGAACTTAGGTGGATTAACCTTTAAGAAAGTTGCCAGTGTCATCGGGCCCTGAGCTCCACTTCCGCCATTGCCATTATTGTTTATCTGTTGCCCAAGAGCATCCGCAGTGGCCTGCATAGTAGCAGCCATATTCTCCAACACCGCCATAAAGTTTACCGGGTTATTCGGGTTGATTTTCGGTTCCTGAGTACTAGTACAATCTCTCTCACGTCCCCGACCAGGTCCACGAGGCGCCATCTGGTTCCTATACACACCAAACAATCGATATCAAGTTGATCAGTCTCAATATCGGAAGTATAGTGTTTCAAAGTACCAAAAGTACACTCATGGACTTCATGCTAGATGTATCGGTTAGATACCCTAACTAGCACATGCACAGACTCAGAGTATGCATTGAAGCATAAGCAGTTCCATCCCTCAGGCTCACGAGGACGAACTGCTCTGATACCATAATGTAACACCCTAATATTCAAATCCTTATGCTCGAGTCATAAGTCAATGATATTACGGTGGTACGACTCTCAGGTGGATTTTTAATATATAAATATAGGTAATTTCGAAAACTGGGCAGAGATGAATGGAATACTCACCACAAAAATTAGATAGAATTGTAGAGGATGAGAAGAGCGACGCGTGACCGCAAACGGCTCGTCAATCGGAGCTCCGTAGCTCAAGTTATGGTGGTTTGAAGATCAAAGAGAGTTAGGTTTTCTCTCTTCTCTTCTCTCTTCCCAATTTCAGCGCCCAACACCCCTTCTTTAGGGCAAAATGAGCTGAAATGCTCATAACTAATGTTTATATATGTTGGGTCTTGGCCCCACTTAGGCCCGGTTCACTTATTTTTGCCCATTGGCCCAATTTTGGGCCAAAACCTTTAAGATTAGCGCTCTAAATTGCACTTTAAATATTTCTACCTTCCCTAATTATAGTTCCTCATTTATTAATCTTATTTACCCATAATCAATTTCCTCAGCTGTAGTACCAGACAGATCTCAGCCGGTACTGCCGGTCAAAATTCCACTGCGCGCTTTTACGCAGAAAACTATGTTTTCCGACTCGAAAAAATTCACTGAATCCAAATATCATATTTGAATTATCAAATTCCAATTGCCAAATCTTCCAACCATATTCGCTCTTATTTAACTTATTATTTAATTAATTTCGATTAGACCGGGTATTACATTAGTTTAAAAGATTGAAAAATTAACAAATTAAAGTATGTTACTCATCTAATGTCTCTATATATGATCAACCCAATCAAGATTATTATATGATAATTTATTGCGGAATTTGTGGATTTGATTTAAATCAAATCTAATACAAGTCAATCTGGTACAAATAATGCTTTATGTTTCAAATAAGTATATAATAATTTGATTCGCGTAATCCACCTGACCCAAAAAAAAAAAAATAGGCCAAATTTTAATAAATCATATTTCAAATCAAGAAAAAGAAAAAAAATTCTATTATTTGATAAATGTTATCAACAAATTCAAATTATTTTTGTTGTTATAAAAAATTAAAAGACTAAAGTTAAAAAATAGTTAATAGTAGTTAATTTTTATTAAAAATATTTTTTAATATTTATTTTTTGAAAAAAATTAATATTTAAAATTTAAAATTTAGAATTTAATATTTAAAATTAAAATTTTAAAATTTAGGATTTATCATAAAAGAGCAATGTCCAAAAATTTTATTGATAAATATTAGCTAAAAAATTGATTTTCTGATTAAATTTATAAATATAATAGGTGCTAAAACTAATTCTTTATATTATAAAAGTTAATACATGTTTAACACAAATTTTGTAATGAATTGAACATACATAAGTAAAAGAAAAAGACATTATATATTCTTGAAAATAGTATATTATGTGATATTTTATGATTTGAATTTGATTAAATTAATTTTAAAAATTAGATCCAAATTTGTTTCATTTTATATGATTTATAAAATTGAGATTATTCAATTTAAATTGCTTCATTTGTTGTATTGGTATTTCTAGTTAGAATGAATTGAATTGAATTTGAATACTACTATCATTATAACTTAATTTATAATAGTAATTCTAAACAATCAAAGATTTTACGTAATCAAATCTAATTAAATCATAATATATACATGTTTTTTTTATTTGTTTTCATCCTTTTTTTTTCATCCTCCATCTCATTCTTTCTTCTTTTTTCATTTGATTTTTTCCTTCTTTTTTCATGTCGTTCTCCTCTTCTTTTATCATTATCAACGTTATCATCCACATCATTTTCTTCTTTGTCTAATACTTTTATTTATTTTTTATTATTATTTATCTTCTTTATTTGTGTATTTTAAAAACTTTATGAAAGAGAAGAATAAAGAAAAAAAAAACAAAAAATGATAATGATAATGATAATAAAAAAAATATTGTGTACTGAATGTAACACCCTACCACACAAAACTTTACGCTTAAGTTGTAAAACAGAGGTGGTGTGGTATTACGACCTCTAAAATAAAAAAATATATATATATATAATAGCAGAAGAATTATAATATGCTAGGAGCCTTGAAGAATAGAGAAAATAGAAATCGCGAAATAAAAGCGCAACACTCGAGAAACGAGTTAACTTGCGTGCTAAGAAAGCTACCGCTGTCAAGTGTACAGTCACCCAAAACAGGAACAGAGAGTCAAAGATACAAAATACAGGGGGGGAGCTAGAAGAAATATTAGAGGGGGGCTAAAAATATTTGCACAATAAAATAATATTAAAATAAATTTTTGAGGAGGCTAAAATGAAATTTACATATAATTTACATGTAAAAAATTAAAATTAGGGGGGCCGTTGCCCCCCTTTTGCAGTATGTAGCTCCGCCCCTGCACACATATATACATATATATACATATCCAAAACCCAAATGTACATAAACAAAATCCTGCCTCTCCATACACCTCTAGGAGGATAAAAAAGAGTAAGTTATGTGGAGAGAAAGCTAAGTACATATATATACATCATAGCATAACAAAATAACCCAGTAACCACTCCGCTTCAAGAGTCCAGATGCCTAACGAGATGCCTCTCGACCTGCATCTGAAAAACAACAACATAGTATGGAATGAGAACCAGAGGTTCTCAGTATGGTAAAGGTGCCACACACATAATATATAAGGTTCTGGGAATGCCAGAGGCAATCCTAGAACGCCGACACTCAGATTATAGAGCTTAAAGTATTAAACAGAAGCCATAAAAGGTGGTTTTCTAAGAATATTTAAACCTAACTTAACTTAACCTTAAATCTAAGTCCCATACTGCCATTTCTCCATACCTCCAACTCCATCATGCATTTTCACAGACAAATAGACAGATAAAGGTAAGCACAAGAAGGTTACAAATACTGCAGGTAACAAATACACATTTAACATGGCAAGTACATATAGGCGGAAATAGATCCTCTCCATTTTTTTTGTCACTGGAGAGAATAAAGTGTAATCTCCCACCTTTAATTCTACAAGTGGGACCAGAAATAAATAACAGAGAGAATGCAATGAAGGGTGAGATCTTCCAATGGATACCATCCAGTTTTTTCCTACTGGAGAGGATCCACTCCCATATAGGCACACCTAATTAAAGAACAAGCAAGTAGTTCAAGTAATATGCATATAATGCATGCCTGTCCTATGGCTGATGAGGCTCATCTGTCGGTTATCCAGCCAATCCGACAAGTCTGAATTGTCCTTAGACTGTCCCCCGACGTGCATCCCCAAGAGTCTATGCATAGCTTTTTCTCAAATAGTCAATATTGCTCAATGGGGGTAACATTTCCGGGAATTTATATAGTGTCCGGTCACACTTACGTCGTAGGGTTAACAGAGTATCGAGTTTTCTACCTGGTACACGTGGTGGCAAGCCACAAACTTTATCTAGGGAATCTCGTATCTCAGATCATTCAAATTCATAAGCCATATAAATAATTCAATTATAATTCATCAACATCCACATCATTCCCAATTGCATCTCATTCATCATCATACATCAATCATATTCAATCCTTATCCTTCATTATCACACCTCCCATTCCGTCCATCAATAGTTCTAATTCAAAACATAATTCATTATTTTCTAAATGAATCAAACTTAAAACATGCTCATTTTCTTAATAACTCTAAATCAAACCATATAACATTTGAATCTAAATCTTTTTAAATAATCATATAAATAAAATCTCTAATTTTTATAAAATTTCGGCAGCATCTCCTCTAAAACTCGGACTTTGCCACCCTTTTCGGGTCCAAACCTGCATTCTTTCCAATTCAACATACCCTTCCTCATCATTATAACAATCACCACAATAAATCTATCTCAGATCAACAATTATACTCATACAATATTCAAATCCAAAAACCAAAATTCAACTAAAAATCATAGTTCACAAATCCTAGGCTTTTAACACAAAATACCTCATTTTTCATTCAAAATTTCCATTCCAATTATTTTCAAACCTATTACCACCAATCCAAATTGCCAACAATAATCCTCAACAAGCTCCATATCTTTTCATCAATCATTTCAACCAAACCAAAATATAGCCATATAATCAACAATTCAATCACATATCCTTTCAAAGATCCAACTAGCAACCAATATCATCTTACAAACAAATCACCAAACCAAACCAAGCATATTCCTCAACCCATTACTAAACATTAAATATACACCTGCATTCCAACTTATCCTATGGTCATCTAGCCTAAGTTTTCACAGAACATTATATATTAAATGCAAGAAACCTAAACCATACCTTAGCCAATTCCTAAGTATTATTCCAAGACAATTTTCCTAAAAGAGCACAGGCCTCAAAACCTCAACTAATCCGCTTCCTCCAAGTTCTAGTATTCACAATTTCAAGCTCCAATTATTTATTCACAACCTAATACACATTTATAACACATATATATCCAATTTAATACTCAAAACTCAAATCCAATGAAATTAAAATAGAATTATTATATTCTCACCTTACCCAAGCTTCACATAAACAAGAGTGAACGTTTTCCTCAAGCTAATTGGATCCTAAAACATCAAAGAACAAAGAAATTCAATATCTCCACTTAATTTTCCAAAATTGGGGGAAAAGATGGCTGCGAACAGAAAAACGAGTTACCTATGAAATTGTTCTGGTAGAAGTGTAGAGTTTGACGCGGTGGACGCATGGCCGCAAATGGTGCCGCGATCGGAGCTCGGACGGAGGAGTTACGGCGTGTTGAAGGTTGCCGTTAGGTTTGGCATTCTCTTCCTCCTTGGGAGCGTTGCTGCTTCTGTTACGTTAATGAAGGGAAATGAGCTTTTAGGCTCATTTAAATGCTGGCCGGTTGGGCCCACGGGCCCGGTTTGGGCCCAGTTCGACCGGTTCGGCCTGTTCGGTCCAATCTTGGACCGTTTTCTTTGAAATTAGTGTCAAAATTCTCGTTTCAATGAGCTCTAACCTAATTTAATATAATATTCGCATTTCTAATCTTTATTAAAAAACTAATTTATTGACTAATTATCTACTAATTTAACCGGGGTTTACATCCTACCCACCTAACAAAGAATTTTGCCCTCAAAATTTAAATTCAGTTACTTGAAAAGAGATGTGGATAGTCCTTTCGCATATCTGATTCGAGCTTTCAGGTATGTTCCTCGATACCAGTTCGACTCCAAACTACTTTTATCAATGATACTTCCTTCTCGTGTAATCGTTTAATATTAGTATCATCAATTCTCACTGGAATTACTGGAAGTGTTAGATCTTCTTTTACTTGGATTGGTTCTGGTTCTAGAACATGACTTGCATCAGGAATATACTTCCGAAGCTGTGACACATGAAACACGTCGTGCAAATTCGAAAGATACGGTGGTAAGGCAATTCTATAAGCCACTGGCCCAATTCTCTTCAGGATCTCAAACGGTCCAATATAACGGGAATTTAGTTTCTTAGTCTTGATAGCTCTTCCCACTCCAGTGGTTGGTGTAACTTTCAGAAAAACATGCTCCCCTTCCTCAAATTCTAAAGGCTTTCACTTTTGATCAGCATAACTCTTCTGGCGGCTCTGGGCTATAAGCATTCGACTACGAATCTTCTTTATCTGTTCAGTAGTTTCAGCTATCATCTCAGGCCCTAACAAACTTCTTTCTCCAGTTTCATACCAACATAGTGAAGATTGACATTTCCTGCCATACAGAGCCTCATATGGAGCCATTCCAATGCTCGCATGATAGCTATTGTTATAAGCAAACTCCACTAATGGCATATACCGATCCCAGCTTGCTGGCTGGTCCAAAACACAAGCCCTTAGCATATCCTCCAAGGTCTGAATAGTTCTCTCTGACTGACCATCTGTCTGAGGGTGATACGCAGTACTCAAGCTTAATTGAGTCCCAAATGCACGCTGAAAAGCTCCCCAGAACCTTGATGTAAAGCGAGGATCTCTGTCAGATATAATGGTAAAAGGCACGCCATGTAACTTGACAATTTCTTTGATATATATTCGAGCCAATTCCTCCGTTGTGCAACTTATTCGGATAGGAAGAAAGTGAGCTGATTTCGTCAGTTGATCCACAACCACCCAAATAGCGTTACAACCAGATTGGGTTCTAGGCAAACCTATCACAAAATCCATTGCGATACTCTCCCATTTCCATTGTGGAATCTCCAAAGGCTGAAGGGTCCCTGATGGTCTCTGATGCTCAATCTTAACCTTCTAACACGTTAAATATTTAGATACGTGCAATGCCACATCATTCTTCATTCCTGGCCACTAGAACATCGCTTTCAGATCTTGATACATTTTGGTACTCCCTGGGTGAATTGAAAACCCACTCTTATGAGCTTCCTTCAAGATACTCTGTCGTAGGTTTCCAACATCTGGCACAATAATCCAGTTCTTGAATCTCCACAAACCATCTTGATCTTCTACCACTCTCCACTATTTTCCCTATCTAACTGCTGGTAATACCTTTCATAACGCTTCATTGTCTCGATGAGCCTTCAGAAGTTTTGATTTAAAATCACTTGAAATCTGCAACTGACTCAAACACAAAATTCCAGATTCTTCTCTAATTCCCAAATTCAAACCTTGAAATGCCCTTAGTAATTCTTCTTCCCGTAGCATCATCCAAGCTGCATATAAAGACTTCCGACTCAAGGCGTTCGCCACAACGTTTGCTTTTCCTAGATGATAATTCAATTCAAAATCATAATCTTTCAGAAGTTTCATCCACCTTCTCTGACGCATATTCAACTCTTTCTGCTCAAAAAGATACTTCAAACTCTTATGATTTGAGAAAACATGAAACTTAACGCCATAGAGGTAGTGCCTCCAGATCTTTAAAGCAAACACAACAGCAGCAAGTTCCAAATCATGTGTCGGATAGTTCATTTCATGCGGTCTTAATTGCCGTGAGGCGTATGCTACAACATTCTGGTGCTGCATCAGAACGCACCCCAAACCTTTCAGAGATGCATCACAGTATATTTCAAACGATTCACTTGGTTCAGGTAATACCAATACAGGTGCAGTAGTCAACCTGTGCTTCAATGCTTGGAAACTCTTTTCACACTCTAGAGTCCAGACAAAAGGCGTATCCTTCCTTGTCAATTTGGTTAAACGTAAGGTGAGTTGTGAAAATTCCTTAATGAATCTGCGATAATACCCCGCCAAACTTAGGAAACTCCTGATCTCTGGCACTGAAGTTGGTCGCTCCCAATTCATTACTGCTTCCACCTTAGCAGGATCCACAGCTATTCCCTGTTTGCTCACCATGTGACCGAGAAACTTCACTTCACTCTTCCAGAACTCGCATTTAGATAACTTAGCATATAACTTCCTGTCTCTCAGAATTTGCAGCACAGTTCGCAAGTGATCAGCATGCTCTTCTTCAGTTTTAGAATAAACAAGAATGTCATCAATGAAGACAATAACAAACTTGTCCAGATACGGTCGAAAAATCCTATTCATGTAATCCATAAATACTGCTAGAGCATTAGTCAATCAAAAATACATCACCGTATACTCATAATGACCGTAACATGTCCTGAAAGCAGTTTTCGGAATATCCTCATCTCTAACCCTTATCTGATGATACCCGGATCGCAGATCAATCTAAGAAAACACACCAGCACCTTGTAACTGATCCATTAGGTCGTCAATTCTAGGTAATGGATATTTGTTCTTCACAGTGATCTTATTCAATTGCTGATAATCAACACACAAGCACATACTCCCGTCCTTCTTCTTTACCAATAACACTGGCGCTCCCCACGGAGAAACACTTGGTTGGATAAAATGCTTACCCAACAGATCTTCCAGCTGAGCTTTCAGTTCAGCCATTTCTAAAGGTGACATCCTGTAAAGAATAATCGAAATTGAATCGGCTCTAGGCACCAACTCAATTGCAAATTTAACCTCCCGATTAGATGGAAATTCATTAATATCATCTGGAAACACATCTGGAAATTCGCATACAACCGGAATCTGCTCTAAACTCTGATCATCACCTGATACTCCCGCAGTTAATAACATAATACCCTAACATTCAGTTCCAGAACAGTTTACTATCATAGAGTTCAAATAGTAACTATTCACCACAACCGGTGCTTCTGACCCTTCCGGCGTAAACTATACTGACTTCTCAGAACAATCAAGCAAAACATGATTCTTAGATAACCAACCTCTCGGTTATCCCAACATCATCTGCCTGCAGGATACGTCATATTCCCTACCACCAATGCTGAGCCTCGCCTTGCAGCTGATGAGTTCCAAATTCATCCCATTGCTCCTCAGGAACCTGCTGAGCCTGCAACGCCCTTTCCATAGCCTGAATCCAATTATCTGCATCAGTGGAATTTGAGGTTCCCCTGAAGGTCGGAGGGTGAAATTTCAGAAATATAGCAAATGTCACAAGACCATCCTCATCATTATTGTTCCCGTGATTATCCTGGTTTATCTTATTACCCAGTGCCTCGGTTGTTGCCTGCATAGCTGCAGCCATATTTCCCAGAGCAGCCATAAAGTCTACTGGATCATTCCCTGCCAGGCCAGGAGTAACGGTGCCTATCCTATCTCTACCTCGCCCACGACCGCATCCGCGAGTCGACATATGGTTCTCATACACACTAAACAAGTGATATTAAGTTGATCAGTCTTAATATCACAGGTCTAATGCTTTAAGTTCCCAATGCATGCTCACAAACGTTTATGCTATATATATCAGTCAGATATCCTAATAGCACATAAACACATATACAGAGAATGTACATAAGCACAATCAGTCCGTCTTTCAGACTCTATAGGAACGAACTGCTCTGATACCATAATGTAACACCCTACCACACAGAGTTTTACGCTTAAGTCGTAAAACAGAGGTGGTGTCGTATTACGGCCTCTAAAATAAAACGTATATATATAATAGTAGAAGAATTATAATATGCTAAGAGTCTTGAAGAATAGAGGAAATAGAAAACGCGAAATAAAAGTGCAACGCTCGAGAAACGAGTTAACTTGCGTGCTAAGAAAGCTACCGCTGTCAAGTGTAAAGTAACCCAAAACAGGAACAGAGAGTCAAAAATACAAAATAACGAGCTCCTAACTCAGCCTGCGAAGTCAAGACTGGCCGGAGAATACACACACACACACACATATATATATACATATCCAAAACCCAAATGTACATAAACAAAATCTTGCCTCTCCATATACCTCTAGGAGGATCAAAAAGAATAAGTTATGTGGAGAGAAAGCTAAGTACATATATATACATCATAGCATAACAAAATAACACAGTAACCACTTCGCTTCAAGAGTCCAGACGCCTAACGAGATGCCTCTCGACCTGCATCTGAAAAATAACAACATAGTATGGAATGAGAACCGGAGGTTCTCAGTATGGTAAAGGTACCACACACATAATATATAAGGTCCTGGGAATGCCAGAGGCAATCCTAGAACGCCGACACTCAGATTATAGAGCTTAAAGTATTAAACAGAAGTCATAAAAGGTGGTTTTCTAAGAATATTTAAACCTAACTTAACTTAACCTTAAATCTAAGGCCCATACTGTCATTCCTCTATACCTCCAACTCCATCATGCATTTTCACAGACAAATAGACAGATAGCAAGCACAAGAAGGTTACAAATACTGCAGGTAACAAATACACATTTAACATGGCAAGGACATATAGGCACACCTAATTAAAGAACAAGCAAGTAGTTCAAGTAATATGCATATGATGCATGCCTATCCTATGGCTGATGAAGCTCATCTATCGGTTATCCAGCCAACTCGACAAGTCTGAATTGTCCTTAGACTGTCCCCCGACGTGCATCCCCAAGAGTCTATGTATAGCTTTTTCTCAAATAGTCAATATTGCTCAATGGGGGTAACATTCCCGGGAATTTATATAGTGCCCGGTCACACTTACGTCGTAGGGTTAACAGAGTATCGAGTTCTCTACCTGGTACACGTGGTGGCAAGCCACGACACTTTATCTAGGGAATCTCGTATCTCAGATCATTCAAATTCATAAGCCATATAAATAATTCAATTATAATTCATCAACATCCACATCATTCCCAATGGCATCTCATTCATCATCACACATCAATCATATTCAATCCTTATCCTTTATTATAACACCTCTCATTCCGTCCATCAATAGTTCTAATTCAAAACATAATTCATTATTTTCTAAATGAATCAAACTTAAAACATGCTCATTTTCTTAATAACTCTAAATCAAACCATATAACCTTTGAATCTAAATCTTTTTAAATAATCATATAAACAAAATCTCTAATTTTTATAAAATTTCGGCAGCATCTCCTCTAAAACTCAGACTTTGCCACCCTTTTCGGGTCCAAACCTGCATTCTTTCCAATTCAACATGCCCTTCCTCATCATCATAACAATCACCACAATAAATCTATCTCAGATCAACAATTATACTCATACAATATTCAAATCCAACAACCAAAATTCAACTAAAAATCATAGTTCACAAATCCTAGGCTTTTAACACAAAAAACCTCATTTTTCATTCAAAATTTCCATTCCAATTATTTTCAAACCTATTACCACCAATCCAAATTGCCAACAATAATTCTCAACAAGCTCCATATCTTTTCATCAATCATCATTCAACCAAACCAAAATATAGCCATATAATCAACAATTCAATCACATATCCTTTCAAAGATCTAACTAGCAACCAATATCATCTTACAAACAAATCACCAAACCAAACCAAGCATATTCATCAACCCATTACTAAACATTAAATATACACCTGTATTCCAACTTATCCTATGGTCATCTTGCCTAAATTTTCACAAAATATTATATATTAAATGCAAGAAACCTAAACCATACCTTAGCCGATTTTCAAGTATTATTCCAAGACAATTTTCCTAAAAGAGCACAGGCCTCAAAACCTCAACTAATCCGCTTCCTCCAAGTTCCAGTATTCACAATTTCAAGCTCCAATTATTTATTCACAACCTAATACACATTTATAACACATATATATCCAATTTAATACTCAAAGCTCAAATCCAATGAAATTAAAATAGAATTATTATATCCTCACCTTACCCAAGCTTTACATAAAAAATAGTGAACGTTTTTCTCAAGCTAATTGGATCCTGAAACATCAAAGAATAAAGAAATTCAATATCCCCAGTTAATTTTCCAAAAGTGGGGGAAAAGATGGATGGGAACAGAAAAATGAGTTACCTATGAAATTGTTCTGGTAGAAGTGTAGAGTTTGACGCGGTGGACGCGTGCCCGCAAATGATGCGGCGATCGGAGCTCGGACGGAGGAGTTACGACGTGTTGAATGTTGCCGTTAGGTTTGGCGTTCTCTTCCTCCCTGGGAGCATTGCTGCTTCTCTTATGTTAATGAAGGGAAATGAGCTTTTAGGCTCATTTAAATGCTGGCCGGTTGGGCCCACGGGCCCGGTTTGGATCCGGTTCGACCGGTTCGGTCTGTTCGGTCCAATCTTGGACCGTTTTCTTTAAAATTAGTGTTCAAATTCTTGTTTTGATGAGCTCTATCCTAATTTAATATAATATTCGTATTTCTAATCTTCTTTATTAAAAAACTAATTTATTGACTAATTATCTATAATTAACCGGGGTTTACACTGAAAATTTTGTTATATAAAACACATAAATTTTACTATGATAAACACATAACTTGAATTGATCTTCATTTCTTTATTGTAAGACAATTTATTGTTTAGGATTTAGGAATATATATTCAACTTTAAAACAATTTTCTTTAGGTAAAATCTTTTATTTTTGAAGTAAAACATTAGAAGATATAGAAAAAATTATATCAATAACAAAACATGAGAAAAAAATGAAGAATATGTTGAGAGAAAGAAAAAGAAGATAAAATATGAAGAAAAAAAAAGCAAAAAAAAAAAGAAGATATGCTGAGAGAAATATAATTTCGATGTCACAGTTAAAATATTTCGGTGCTATTTTTATTTTGATAATTTTTAATTAGTTAATTTTTTTGTATTACTATTAAGAAATTTTGGTGTCAAAATTTAGAAATTTTTCATATCATGCTTAAAAAGTTTTAATGCTATTTTTTTGATAAATTCTACACAATTCAAAACTCCTCTCTCCCTCTTCTTTATCAGCGTCATCATCTTCTTTTTCTTCTTCATTTTTTTCTTCTTGTTTCATCTTTTCATAATTTTTTATGTTTTTACCCTCTTAAGAAAAATAAGAATAAACAAATAAAAGAAAAAATAGACAAAGAAAAAATAAAAGATAAAAAATACTACAATAACAGGAAGAGGAATAAAATAAAATAAAAAGGCGCAACAATAGCAATAACAATAAAAAAACGACGATGAGAAAGAATCATGCCAAAAAGAAGTGCATGATTCACGCACACTTTTCATGGATGATTTTTATTAGGTTTGAGTCAACTTAATTAGACTTAATTGATAAAAATATTTAAATGCATAACGAAATTCAATTTATAATTGTTATTGGGCTATCTCACACATAGTAGCCTGTAAATATTTTTTCTTTTCCGTTAGAAATACCATCTAGAATTATAGATAACTTTAATAACCAAAAAAAAAAAAGACTACTTCTATATAACTAGGGATTTTTATTCTTGTTAAACTACTTAAAACTACTTATAATTTATTCAATTTACACCCTTCTAATACAACACTTATCCAAGCATTATTTTGAGTCTCTTACATAGAAGTATTAGATCAGATACTAATTCATATTTTGAATATATGTAAAAATTCAAAAAGATATATCACGATAATATAGATATATCAATACTCATATTTTATCATATATGTATATGCATATACAAAATTAAATAACATACCAAAGATTCGGAATCAGCATATTTCAGGAAAGTATCATGCCAAATGCTAGGAGCACAATTTACAGAGCGTCGCTTTGAGTTAGAAGGAGCCCGTTGAGTCGAAGGCATCACTGGAACCGAAGCTAAAAGAGACATGTATAGTACTGGGTAATGAACGATAGTAAGGAGTTAAGAACAACTTAGTTATATATAGAATATGGTTCACTCATGCAAAGGGAGATGAGTTAATGTCCCTAGCTGGATGCCCATTTTCAAATTTGAAAAATGTGTGGCCAAGTGGACAGCTATGTATCAAACAAGATTTCTTTTTATTTTGTCTTGTTAAAGAGGGAGTGAATTCTCTAGCCATTCCTCAATTAGAGAATTGAATATCCTTTATGAGTTGTTCGATTTTGAATGGAGGAATTTAATTGTATTATCTTGATTAATGTTAATTATTTTTAGTCTTATAAATTAGTTAATTAAATCAAACCACTAAACTATGATAAATTCTTTTTGCAAATTTAAAAATATTTAAATAAATTCCAATGTGTAGTTTAATTTTTTTTTTCAAATCATTCGATTCATCAACCAATTTCAATCATAAAAATTAAAGAAAAAAGAAAATCAAAAGCTCAAATTGAACCAGTTATTTAATTAGAAATCTGCAAATATATATAATAGGAAGTTATTTAATTAATTAAAGTGATTATTAATTAAAATGATTAATAAACTAATAATAAGTGTAATTAATAAAAGCTTACGGCTTGTGTAACATGTTGCAATACTAAGTTTGAGTCTCCACCGACATCATTCATCAGAATCTCTATTTCCATCGAGCATTCCATAATCGTATTTAAAACGATTTTAAAGCACTCCGGAAGAGATTATTCTTTTTTTTTTTTTTTGGTGACTAGGAAGAGATTATTCAATGCAACGAATATCCTATCTAAAAAATAAGAATAAAATATAAAAGGTCTAAAAAATCTCGTAGACACATGTAGCCTAATTTAGGTGAAAAATGTTAGGGCACAATGAATTTGGTGAACAATATGAACAACGGGCTTGAAATTAGCCCAATTAGTTTACTAATATAGGTATTTTCGTAAATATCCACCTTTCCTAAATCCTAATTTTAATTATCTTAATTACTTTCATCGTAATCACCCCATCCACTCCCCCCTTCTTTGACCCAACAGTAAAACCCTTTTTTCTTCCTTACGTTTTGAACACCATTCAGGAAAGGAAACATTAGTCTTCCCTCACAGCCATTTGAAACGGCATTGACGAAGGGAGACCTTCCCACGTTAGCCGTTTCTTTTTCGTTGCAACCCGTCGTCCACCCTGCCACCCGCCGAACCAACCATCCACCGGCGCCTCCATTGTGAAGACGTGAAGCAGCAGGCAAGCATCCGTGGCCCCGTCGCGTGGAAGTTGGCCAGAAAACCACCGGTGTTGTCCTTTACCCACAATCTCCGTTGGTTATAGCCCTTGCATGTTCGCGTCGCTTGGAGTCATCCTCGAATACAACAAGAGTAGCCATGGGCTGTTTTTCCCTTCCCAGATTGAAGGTCGGTAACCCGATAACCGTTAATTGAATGTTTAGATGTTCATAGTTACTTTTATGTTCTGGTTGCATATAATGGTTTTGCTGGTTGCGCAAATTTCTGGCCCTATTTGAGTTCTGCAAGTCTTTGTAAACATATAATGGCCACGTACATGTTTCTGAGCATCCGAGTTTTTTTGCGTCTTATTTTTTAATGATTTATCGTATTTGGGTTTGTTTTGGCTCCAGGTATTAGTAAGTCAGCAGTTCGTGTGAAGCACGTGCTATGAATATGTTGATTTGTGAGTTGTTTAATGAATCTAAATCGGATGGTCATTTTTATACATGAATGGATGGTTAAATATTTTTTACAGGTGTTTGAAATTAGGTTGAGGATGGTAAATATTTGATGGAGCCTGGGCTTGATATTTTAGTTGTGAATTCTTTATCTGTTTCTGGTTCATTTGATTGACCTTTAATTTCTATAAATGATGGATGTTCAATTTTGTAAGAAAAGATGGATGAAAAAATGTTACATTCTCTATATTATTTAGTTAGAAATTTCTGATGTTGGAAATCTATGGAGCCTAGCAAGCTGGTTATATTAGGACTTGTTTTCGTTACTTACATAATTAGAAATTCAATTTGTAACAGCTATGCTTCCTAGTACCTTGTTTAGCTTGTTTTTTTTATCTGCCTTTGTACTCTTACTCTACACGACTGTCGGTGTTATGCTGTTGATTCTCAATTTTTTTTTAAATTAAAGCATGGATAGAAATATCACATGGTTCATGGATCCTTGGATTAAAGCAAACATGTTTGAAATTTGATGGAGCATGGACTTGATATTTTAGTAGTTAATTTGTTATCTGTTTCTGGTTCATTTGATTGACCGTTGATTTCTATAAATGACGGATGTTCAATGTTGTAAGAAAAGATGGATGAAAAAATGTTACATGATCTACATTATTTAGATAGCAATTTCTGATGTTGTAAATCTATGGAGCCTACCAAACTGGTTAAATGAGTACTTGTTTTGGTGACTTACGTAATTAGAAGTTTAATTGTTAACAGCAATGCTTCCAAGGACCTTGTTTTAACTTGTTTTTTTTAACTGCGTATGTACTCTTAGTGCACACGACTGTGGGTGTTATGCTGTTCATTTTGATATAATTTTTTTTTAAATTAAAGCATGGATAGTAATATCACATGGTTCATGGAACCTTGGATCAAAGCAACATGTTTAAAATTTGATGGAGCCTCGGCTTGATAATTTAGTAGTTAATTCTTGATCTGTTTCTGGTTTATTTGGTTGACCTTTAATTTCTATAAATGACGGATGTTCAATGTTGTAAGAAAAGATGGATGAAAAAATGTTACATGATCTATATCATTTAGGTAGCAATTTCTGATGTTGCAAATCTATGGAGCCTACCAACCTGGTTATATTAGTACTTGTTTTGCTGACTTACGTAGTTAGAAGTTTAATTTTTAACAGCTATGCTTCCAAGGACCTTGTTTAACTTTTTTTTTTTAACTGCCTATGTACTCTTATTGCACACGACTGTGGGTGTTATGCTGTTCATTTTGATATGATTTTTTTTAAATTAAAGCATGGATAGTAATATCACATGGTTCATGGAACCTTCGATTAAAGCAAACATGTTTAAAATTTGATAGAGCCTCGGCTTGATAATTGAGTAGTTAATTCTTTATCTGTATCTGGTTCATTTGATTGACCTTTAATTTCTATAAATGTCGGACGTTCAGTTTTGTAAGAAAAGATGGATGCGAAAAATGTGACATGATCTACATCATTTAGGTAGCAATTTCTGATGTTGCAAATCTCTGGAGCCTAGTAAGCTGGTTATATTAGGACTTGTTTTGGTGACTTAAGAAATTAGAAGTTCAATTTTTTACAGGTATGCTTCCAAGAACCTTATTTAATTTGATTTTTTTTAAACTGCCTATGTACTCTTACTGCACATGACTGTGGATGTTATGCTCTTGATTTTCACATTTTTTTTAAATTACAGCATTGATAGTAATATCACATGGTTCATGGATACCTGGATTAAAGCAAAACATGTTTGAAATTTGATGGAGCCTGGAATTGACTTTTAATTTCTATGAATTACGGATGTTTAATTTTGTAAGAAACGATGGATGCAAAAAAGAGATGGCTTTTAGTGGTGGCTTAACTAGATATGAGTTAAATTGGTTGTAAATATTATAGTTGCATAATGTTTGATGTCTACATATTTATGACTTTATTATTTTCGATCATGGATGTTATAAAGACTCGTGTTAAAATTTTAAGAATAATACATAGTTATATAGAAATAATATTTTTTATGCGTGTGAAATTTTCTTTTCTAAATAATGCGAGCGGACTATTGATGAACCTATGAGAAAGAACCGGAATCAGAGAAAGCAATAGATGTACCTAGAGCCCGTTTGGGAAGTAGCAGAAGCTACTTTTTCTTTTTTACTTTTAAATTATGAAAAGTCACAATAAAAAAACTAAGAAACAGCAACAAAATATACATTGACACACATTTCATATTCATTTTTTTTTCACCTACCATATCATGCACAACAAAACAACAAGTACTAACTATACAATAATTTCTTTTGCATTGCCATCAATATTATTATGAATTAGAATTTTAATATCCATTTCTTGTGTAAAAAAATTGTATTTTTTCAGTTATTTATCCAAACACTACAACTTTAAAATAAGTACTTTTATAACTAAAAATCAACACAAAATAACTTATTTATAAGGTTCTATTAATAAAAGTCCTTCTACTTTAAGCTCTTTTTTCAAAAGAGGTTATTTAAGTTGTTAACCCAAATTGGACCTTAGTCTTAAGACCATAAATATCTTTTTCACATTGTTTACGTGTTTTCGTGGTGGAATTTTGTTACAACAGAAATGATAAATTTCCATGGTAAATAACATTTTTAGTTCTCTAACTACTTTGATTCTGTTTCAAAATATTAGCGAAGCGTAAAAGTTATTAGTTAAGAATAACCATCTAGTACCAACAAAAATAACCATCCGCTATCATATGGAATCGAACATCCAGCCTCTACTATTTGTTACTATTTACACACTACACCAAGACTCTTTTAAATAACCATTTGGGTGACAATAGAGATAACCATCTGATAGCCTATAGAATCGAACATCCAACCTTTATTACTTGTAACTGACCACATACTGCACACCAAGACTATTACGAATAACCATCTGGGTACTAGTAAAAATAACCATCCGCTATCCTATTGAATTAAACATCCATATTAAAATAATTGCAACTGAATACACACACTACATCCAGATTATTCGAAATAACCATCTGGGTAACAAAAGAAATAACCATTCGCTTTCCTATTAAATCGAACATCCAGTTTATAATACTTTTAACGAATCACACACACTACACCCAAACTATTCAAAATAACCATCTGGGTAACAATAGAAATAAACATCCGCTATTCTATTAAATAGAATATCCAGTTTAAAATAATTGTAACTAATTATAAACACCACACCAAGGCTATTACAAAATAACCATCTGGGTACCAAATAACCATCCGCTACGCTATTGAATCGAAACCGACTTTCTTTGCATATGTTGCATAAAAATTCTAAGCCAGCTTCAAATGCTCAAACCGCATCCCAACTCTTGGTATTTTGTCTTCGACAAGGCAACTATGATTCGGTAACTGTGAATCAGTTCAAAACATACATCATTCGATGAACATGAGGATTAATGGTCGATTCAAATATGCAGTTCATGAAAAAAACAACAATATACTAGAGACCAAACCTCATCAACAAGATCTGTGTCATCACTTCCAGTAATGTCCGTACATTCTATGACCTACAATCAAACATACACAAACTAATTAGATACCGTACTATTAAACAAGTTTCAACTAAAAATATTTTATTAATACTTTTTTCAAAAAGATCATTAAAAATTTATTACTATACATAACTTACAAGAAATAATAACAATGAAAAGTGTACTCATAAAAAATCTCACCCAATTAGTTAGACTTATATTAAGTATTTGAATAGAGCATGCATGGATCTGCTACATCTGAATCACACCTACACAATCTAAAACCAAGTCTATTTCTGTAAGGTCCCACATCGGTTGGGGACGAAAACGAAGCATGCCTTATAAGGGTGTGGATACCTCTCCCTAGCATGACGCGTTTTGACGAGTGAGTGTGGGGGGCTTCGGCTAGCATCCCTATCGTCAAAGGCAAAACCGTGAGGCCTTGTGTGCCAAAGCAGACAATATCGTGCTAGCGGGTGGTCTGGGCTGTTACAGATGGTATCAGAGCCAGAACCCGGATCGATGTGCCAGCGAGGGCGCTGGGCTCCCTTAGGGGGTGGATTGTAAGGTCCCACAGCGGTTGGGGAGGGGAACGAAGCATGCTTTATAAGGGTGTAGATACCTCTCCCTAGCATGACGCGTTTTGACGAGTGAGTGTGGGGGCTTCGGCTAGCATCCCTATCGTCAAAGGCAAAACCGTGAGGCCTTGTGTGCCAAAGCGGACAATATCGTGCTAGCGGGTGGTCTGGGCTGTTACAGAAAATGAATGATCATGAGGATATTGTAAGGTCCCACATCAGTTGGGGAGGAGAACAAAGCATGCCTTATAAGGGTGTGGATACCTCTCCCTAGCATGACGCGTTTTGACGAGTGAGTGTGGGGGGCTTCGGCTAGCATCCCTATCGTCAAAGGCAAAACCGTGAGGCCTTGTGTGCCAAAGCGGACAATATCGTGCTAGCGGGTGGTCTGGGCTGTTACAGATGGTATCAGAGCCAGAACCCAGATCGATGTGCCAGCGAGGGCGCTGGGCTTCCTTAGGAGGGTGGATTGTAAGGTCTCACATCGGTTGGGAAGGGGAACGAAGCATGCCTTATAAGGGTGTGGATATCTCTCCCTAGCATGACGCGTTTTGACGAGTGAGTGTGGGGGGCTTCAACTAGCATCCCTATCGTCAAAGGCAAAACCGTGAGGCCTTGTGTGCCAAAGCGGACAATATCGTGCTAGAGAGTTGTCTGGGCTGTTATAGAAAATGAATGATCATGAGGATATTGTAAGGTCCCACATCGGTTGGGGAGGGGAACGAAGCATGCCTTATAAGGGTGTGGATACCTCTCCCTAGCATGACGCGTTTTGACGAGTGAGTGTGGGGGGCTTCGGCTAGCATCCCTATCGTCAAAGACAAAAACGTGAGGCCTTGTGTGCCAAAGCGGACAATATCGTGCTAGCGGGTGGTTTGGGCTGTTACAGATGGTATCAGAGCCAGAACCCGGATCGATATGCCAGCGAGGGCGTTGGGCTCCCTTAGGGGGGTTGATTGTAAGGTCCCACATCGGTTGGGGAGGGGAACGAAGCATGCCTTATAAGGGTGTGGATACCTCTCCCTAGCATGACGCGTTTTGACGAGTGAGTGTGGGGGACTTCGGCTAGCATCCCTATCATCAAAGGCAAAACCGTGAGGCCTTGTGTGCCAAAGCGGACAATATCGTGCTAGCGGGTGGTCTGGGCTGTTACAATTTCTATGCTTTGAAAAGTGAAAAAGCTCATTATTTCTTCTTGAATGTGAATGATACATTCCCATTCTCCATTTTCGTTTCTTCAATTCCTTCGTTGTCAATCCTCTCTTATTTCTTCTTCTCCTTATTTGTTTATTAATTAATTTATTTTTCTTATAGTAGTAATCAGTGTTGTATGTATTATGGACTTGCTAATTAGAATTTTGGGACCTTTGAGTACTATATTGTATCTTATGCACAACTGTACATATATTTTCTAGCAATATTATATAGCGTGAAAAAATAAAAAAGAATGTAAAAACAAAAAAACACATTTAGTGAGCATCCAAATTGAACAGCATCTCCACTTAGAGCATATATTTTCATCTGTAAAGTGAGTTGTGACCAAATTTGTTTGTGCATGCATGGCATGGAAGCACAAGGATGAGAATTTAAAATATTCTAATGGCAACCATGTGGAATGTTTAAAACATACCTGAATTGGTAGTTTCATTCAATTCACTTAACTAAACATGATATGCATTTCTTAAATTACACTAATCAAATGACTAAATTTAAAATGTTAAACCAATTTGGTGTTAAACAAAACTAATAATCAAGTGCCATGTCAAAACTCAATCTAAACATCATTAAAAATAGCATAACATTACACAATTTTGAATTATAATGCCTAAAGATAATAAAATTTAAGACAAATGCTGGCCAGACATAAGAATTAAACAAAAAGTTTCACTCAGGCATTTCATCGAGCATATGGTGTGCACAATATGTAAACAGGGATTTTAAACTCAATTTAAGCAGCAATCAATCCAGAAAAATCAGCCATCAAACATTTTGGAATCCAAAAAGTATCAATCCATTAATCTAAGCCTAATCTAAACACTAAAAGCAGAATTAAAAATTAGTTAAAATAAATAAACGAAGTAACACGAGCAGGAGGAAGCATGGAACCTGCGTTGGTGAAAGGGGAAGAATGAAAAGAGAGGGGTAGCAGAGGCGGTGTTGCAGCGGCACAGAGCTCGGCCGCTGCTGGGTTGCACTGAGGTTTCTCGCGCGGGGTTGGACTTTGCACAGAAACCAGGGGTAACGTACAGGGGATTGAGGAAAAATGGAGAAAGAGGGAAGAAAACGAGAAGAGAGGAAAGAGAGAGGGGGTAGGCGACGGTGGTCGCCGATAGTGATGGCGGTGGTGTCAGACGTTGGCACGGGGGGACAGCGTGGGTTGTGGGTGGGCTGGGAAGTGAGCCTTCTTTGTTGGGAAGGACCACCGCAAGAGAGAGGAGATATGGTATGAGGATATGAAACGTGTTACAGTTCCCTATTTCAAAAATCTGATATTTTAAATTTTGAAAAATGGTTATTATTATAATTAAATTAATTACATCATTAATTAAATTTATGAGTAATTTATATTTATAACCCCATTGTTCATATTGTTCACTAGGATTATTGTTCACCTATACTTTTCCAATATAAAAGGTCTAAAAAATCTCGTAGACACATATAGCCTAATTTAGGTGAAAATATGCACAGCAAGTACTGCAAAATGATATGGATAGTGAAGGACTTGAAAGTACTTGTAATCGTAAATTCGATCTCTCAATAAAATTTTGTAAGTACTGAATAAAAAATCATCTGTTAAAATATTCTCGGTCACGTTAAATTCTGAATTATTTCTACTATATAGTGTCATCATGAAATATTTTGATGCTTTTAGATTTGTCTTTATTGCTTTGATAACAAGTAACTGATTAAATTGTTGATTTGTCCCTAATTGTGCCTCAATCTCTCTTATTTTACTAACAAAGAGTTCTATCAATCTCTTATGAGTGAATTTCACCAAAAACAAATTAGAAGGTTCTGACATCCTTAAACATTGAATTAACACACTCAGAAATATTCGTAGTCATATGGCTGAATCTACGACCCTCATCCTAATAGTGAGTCCACTTATTATACTTCATTCTATTGGTCCAGACACACATTGTTGGGTCTTCAATCTAAAGGATATCAAACCAATAATCAAATTCGATCTCAGTCTTTGTATAAATAGTATTGACTAGAATTTTAGTATACGAATAGCATTTTTGATATATTTAATATATGCATGTAGCCGTCTAATGTTGGCGCAAAATAATATGTAAAAAATATAGAGTATATTCTATCATAATATCATTATTTTTTATTATATATTATTTTTAAATTATATCATAAAAAATAAAATAATAAAATAAATAATATTTTAAAATATATATAAAAAGGTATGGTATTATCAAATTCAAAAGTGTCGACAATATCGTTCTCCAAACAAAAGCTATATCTATATCTTAAAAATAAAATTTGTTCATTTTTTATCCAATAAATTATAAAACTCTCAATAATTAAAAAAGGTGAAGTATTGTTTTTTTTATTTATGTAAAATCCGTAAAATTAGCGAATAATTAACCAATAAATTAAATTTTAATAAAGGAAATTAGAAATATAAATTTTATAGTGAAATAGGATAGATGTAACACCTACCACACTGAGCTTTACACTTAAGTCGTAAAACAGAGATGGTGTGGTATTACGAACTCTAAAATAAAATGTGTACATATAATAGCAGAAAGATTATAATATACTAGGAGTCTTGAAGAATAGAAGAAATAAAAATCGCGAAATAAAAGCGCAATGTCCAGAAAACGAGTTAACTTGCGTACAAAGAAAACTGTAGCTGTGAAGCATAAGATAACAAAAGTAGGAGTAGAGGGCCAAAGATACAGAATAACAAGCTCCTAACTCAGCCTGCGAAGTCAAAGCTGGCCGGAGAATATATACATATATATATACATGTCCAAAACCCAAATTTACATAAACAAAATCCTGTTTCTCCATAAGCCTCTAAGAGGATAAAAAAGAACAAGTTACGCGGAGAGAAAACTAAGTACATGTATATGTATAACTATACAATCCAAAAAGTAACCCGACAACTACTTCGCTTCAAAAGCTCAGACGCCTAAGGAGGTGCCTCTTGACCTGCATCTGAAAAACAACAACACAGTATGGGGTGAGAACCAGAAGTTCTCAGTATGGTAAAGGTGCCACACATATAAGATATAAGGTTCTGGAAATGCCAGAGGCAATCCTAGAACGCTGACACTCAGATTATAGAGCTTAAAGTATTAAACAGAAGCCATAAAAGATGGTTTACTAAGAGTATCTAAACCTAACTTAACTTAATCTTGAATCTGAGTCCTACTCCCTTTCCTATATACCTCCATCTCTGACAATATTTCACAGACAAATAAGCAGATAAAAGCAAACACAAGAAGGTTACAAGTACTGAAGGTAGCAAATATACATTTAACATAGTAAATGCACTTAGGCACACCCAGTTACAGCACAACAAGTAATTCAAGTAATATGCATATGATGTATGCCTGTCCTAAGGCTGATGAGTCTCATATGTCGGTTATCAAGTCAACCCGACAAGTCCGGTTTGCTAAACCATTGAACTGTCCCCCGACGTTCATCCCCATGAGTCTATGCATAGCTTTTTCTCATATATATAGATCAAATCGCTCAATGGGAGTACCATTCTCGGGAATTTATAAGTGCCCGGTCACCCTTACGTCGCAAGGTCAACAGAGTATCGAGTATTCGACCTGGTACACGTGGTGGCAAGCCATGGTACTTTACCCAGAGAATCTCATATCTCAGATCATTTAGTTAATCAGGCCAAGTATCATACATAATCATTCATCTGATTATTCAAGCCAAGTATTATACATGATCATTCGTAACATTTCATAATCAATTCATCACTTTTCAACTTTACTTCGTCTCCAAGTTATCTCCATTTCCTAACTTCATCTGATTATCAGGTTTAATACTATTATTTATGACTAAATGAATGAAAATAGAGGTTTAGAAGTTTGAAATAGGGTTTAAAACTCAAAAATCATATTTGTTGGAACAGAGGCCACGCGTACGCGTGGCTCACGCGTACGCGTGGGAGTGTAAAAATGCAGCTCGCGTGCGCGTCCCCTTGTCATGCGTACGCGTAAGTGATTACTTCATGTCACGCGTACGTGTGGACATGCCTGCTGGCTCACCACGCGTACGCATAGGACCTCTTGCGTACGAACAATCAAAATGTCCATGCCACGCGTACGCATGGACGTACATTTTTACAAAAAAATCAGATCACCAGGAAGTTGCATAATCCTCTACACAATAACATAATTCACACCAAAACTTTTGACGAGCATAATTTAATCGTTTTAAATCATTTTTCTTTCGTTCTTCGAACGACATAAACTTCACAAATCCAATTTTCATTTAAAACAAGTTGAAATCAATTTGGAGTTCCGGAAGCCAAGTTATAGCCTGCCGAAGTTCGGCTCAAAACCAAAGTTTTACAAACCTCATAAACCTCATTTCATTCAAAAATCTCACTTCCATTCATTATCATGCCTACAATTATCAACATAACATATCCTTCTTTATCATCAAAATAACCACCATAACAATCTATTCCTTAAATCAACAATAATACATACATTTCCTAAAATCCATCAAACATCACCAACCCACCAACAAGCATCAAACCACAATAATTTCTCAAATCGCCAATTATCTAACAAGCACCAAATTAAATATGTCCGTTGTCAAGATACTAAACATTAAATATACACATGCATTCCAACTTATCCTATGGTCATCTATCCTAAGTTTTCACAGAATATTATATATTAAATGCAAGAAACATAAATCATACCTTGGCCGATTCCAACGTAACAATCAAAACAATTCACCTAAAACAAACACACCCCCAAAAGCTCAACAAAATACCAATGCCCAGCCTCCACCAAAATTCCAACGTCCACAATTTCAAGTTCCAATTATTTATTCTCAACCTAATACACATTCATAAAACATATATACCCAATTTAATACCCAAAACATAAATTCAGCAAATTAAATAGGATTTATGATATTCTCACCTTACCCAAGCTTCACATAAGCAAGAGTTAACATTTTCCTCAAGCTAATTGGATCCTAAAACATCAAAGAGCAAAGAAATTCAATACCTCCACTCAATTTTAGAAAATTGGGGGAAGAAGTGGCTGAGAACAATAAAGTGAGTTACCTATGAAATTGTTCCAATAGAAACGTAGAGCTCGATGTGGTAGTCGTGTGGCTACAAACGGTGCGGCGATCGGAGCTCGGACGGAGGAGTTACGGTGATTTAAAATCAACATAAGGGTTACGGGGAAATTTTCTCTTCTTTTCTTCCCTTTAAGCTTTCAGCATTACTTTAGCTGAAATGAGGAAGAAGAAAGAGTTAAATTCTGGGCCGGTTGGACCCACGGGCCTGGTTTGGGTCCGGTTCAACTGGTTCGGCCTGTTCAGTCTAATCTTGGGCCGATTTCTTTGAAATTAGTGTCAAAATTCTCGTTTCGATGAGCTCTATCCTAATTTAATATAATATTTAAATTTATAATTTTATTTATTAGAAATTAATTTATTGGTTAATTACTTACTAATTTAACGGAGTTTACAATAGAGCTAATTAAAATAAGAATTTTGACACTAATTTTAAAAAACTTGGCCCAAAATTGGGTCGAACGGGCTGAACTGGTTGGACTAGGCCCATATTGGGCCCAAGGCCCAATCCAAGCCACCTATACCATGAGCTTCAGCTCATCTCTCTTCCATTCACATATGAAACACGCTGGAATCAGTTTTGGGGAGGAAGAAACAAGAACACCAAACCTAACCTTCACTTAATCTTCAATCCTTTGTAACTTTCAATTCGGAGCTCCGATTGACAAGCCGTTTATGGCCACGTGTTCGTCTTGAAATACTCTTCAATTTGTTTCTAGTTCTCTATGCCCCTTGATGAGCGGATAATTTATACACTTTTTGGCATTATTTTTAGTATGTTTTTAGTAAGATCTAGTTACTTTTAGGGATGTTTTTATTAGTTTTTATGATAAATTCACATTTCTGAACTTTACTATGAGTTTGTGTGTTTTTCTGTGATTTCAGGTATTTTTTGGCTGAAATTGAAGGACTTGAGCAAAAATCAGATTCAGAGGTTGAAGAAGAACTGCAGATGCTGTTGGATTCTGACCTCCCTGCACTCAAAGTGAATTTTCTGGAGCTACAGAACTCCAAATGGCGCGCTTCTAATTGCGTTGGAAAGTAGACATCCAGAGCTTTCCAGAAATATATAATAGTTCATATTTTGCCCGAGTTTAGATGACGCAAACTGGCGTTGAACGCCAGTTCCATGTTGCAGTCTGGCGTCCAACGCCAGAAACAAGTTGCAAAGTGGAGTTCAACGCCAGAAACACGTTACAAACTGGCGTTCAACTCCAAGAATGACCTCTCCACGTGAAAACTTCATGCTCAGCCCAAGCACACACCAAGTGGGCCCCGGAAATGGATTTTTACATCATTTACTTATTTCTGTAAACCCTAGTAACTAGTTTAGTATAAATAGGACTTTTTACTATTGTATTTACATTATCTTTGGATTGTATTTTTGATCTTGAGATCACATTTGGGGGCTGGCCATTCGGCCATGCCTGGACAATCACTCATGTATTTTCAAACGGTAGAGTTTCTGCACTCCATAGATTAAGGTGTGGAGCTCTGCTGTTCCTCATGAATTAATGCGAAGTACTACTGTTTTTCTATTCAATTCAACTTATTCCGCTTCTAAGATATCCATTCGCACCCAAGAACATGATGAATGTGATGATTATGTGACGCTCATCATCATTCTCAATTATGAATGCGTGCCTGACAAACACTTCCGTTCTACATGCAACAAGCTAGAATGAGTATCTCTTAGATATCTAATACAGAGGACCGAGTCCAAGATATTAGAATCTTCGTGGTATAAGTTAGAGCCCATGGATGGTGATGAGCAGATATTTTATACGCTTTTTGGGGTTAATTTCATATAGTTTTGAGTATGTTTTAGTTAGTTTTTAGTCTATTTTCATTAGTTTTTAGGAAAAATTCATATTTCTGGACTTTACTATGAGTTGTGTGTTTTTCTATAATTTCAGGTATTTTTCTGGCTGAAATTGAAGGAGCTGAGCAAAAATCTGATTCAGGCTGAAAAAGGACTGCTGATGCTGTTGGATTCTGACCTCCCTGCACTCAAAGTGGATTTTCTGGAGCTACAGAACTCAAAATGGCATGCTTCCAATTGCGTTGGAAAGTAGACATCCAGAGCTTTCCAGAAATATATAATAGTCCATACTTTTCACAAGGATAGACGACGTAAACTGGCGTTCAACGCCAGTTCTCTGCCCAATTCTGGCGTCCAGCGCCAGAAAAGGATCAAAAGCTGGAGTTGAACGCCCAAACTGGCACAAAAACTGGCGTTCAACTCCACAAATGGCCTCTGCATGTGGATTGCTTAATTCTCAGCCCCAGCACACACCAAGTGGGCCCCAGAAGTGGATCTCTGCATCATCCATCATAGTTTACTCATTTGTTGTAAACCTAGGCTACTAGTTTAGTATTTAAACAACTTTTAGAGACTTATTTTGTATCTCATGAGATTTTAGATCTAAACTTTGTACTCTTTGACGGCATGAGTCTCTAAACTCCATTGTTGGGGGTGAGGAGCTCTGCTGTGTCTCGATGAATTAATGCAAGTATTTCTGTTTTCCATTCAAACACGCTTGTTCCTATCTAAGATGTTCATTCGCGCTTAACTGTGATGAAGGTGATGATCCGTGACATTTATCACCTTCCTCAACCCATGAACGTGTGCCTGACAACCACCTCCGTTCTATATCCGATTGAATGAGTGTCTCTTAGATTCCTTAATCAGAATCTCCGTGGTATAAGCTAGAACTGATGGCGGCATTCATGAGAATCCGGAAGGTCTAAACCTTGTCTGTGGTATTCCAAGTAGGATTCAATGATCGAATGACTGTGACGAGCTTCAAACTCGCGAGTGCTGGGCGTTAGTGACAGACGCAAAAGGATGAAGAATCCTATTCCAGTATGATCGAGAACCGACAGATGATTAGCCGTGCTGTGACAGAGCATGTGAGCATATTCTTCACTGAGAGGATGGGATGTAGCCATTGACGATGGTGATCCCCTACATACAGCTTGCCATAGGAGGATGTGCATGCGTGAATTAGAAGACAGAGGAAAGCAGAGATTCAGAAGACAAAGCATCTCCAAAACTCCAACATATTCTCCATTACTGCATAACAAGTAACCTTTAATTCATGCTCTCTTGGTTATTCGCAATTCAACTGATAAACATAATTGACTTCCTGACTAAGGTTTACAAGATAACCATAGATTGCTTCAAACCAACAATCTCCGTGGGATTCGACTCTTACTCACGTAAGGTATTACTTGGACGACCCAGTGCACTTGCTGGTTAGTGGTACGAGTTGTGAAAAGTGTGATTCATAATTCGTGCACCAGATGGCCATTCCTGAGATCTGGAAAGTCTAAACCTTGTCTGTGGTATTCCGAATAGGATCTGGGAAGGGATGGTTGTGACGAACTTCAAACTCGCGAGTGCTAGGCGTAGTGACAGACGCAAAAGGATGGTGAATCCTATTCCAGTATGATCGAGAACCTCCAGATGATTAGTCGTGCCGTGACAGAGCATTTGGACCATTTTCATAGAGAGGATGGGATGTAGCCATTGACAACGGTGATGCCCTACATAAAGCTTGCCATGGAAAGGAGCAGGATTGATTGGATGAAGACAGCAGGCAAGCAGAGGTTCAGAGGAACGAAAGCATCTTTATACGCTTATCTGAAATTCTCACCAATGATTTACATAAGTATTTTTATCTTTATTTTCTATTTATTTATTATTATTATTTGAAAATTCCATAACCATATGTATCCGCCTGACTGAGATTTACAAGATGATCATACCTTGCTTCATACCAACAATCTCCGTGGGATCGACCCTTACTCACGTAAGGTTTATTACTTGGACGACCCAGTGCACTTGCTGGTTAGTTGTGCGAAGTTGTGAAGTTATGTTTGGACCATGGTATTGTGCACCACGTTTTTGGCGCCATTGCCAGGGAGAGAACCAACAATTAAAATGTTACCTAATCTGAGTAACAATTTCGCACACCAAGTTTTTGGCGCCGTTGCCGGGGATTGTTTTGAGTATGGACAACTGACGGTTCATCTTGTTGTTTAGATTAGGTAACTTTATTTTAATTTTAAGTTTTTGTTTTTATTCTTTTAATTTTCGAAAAATTTCAAAAAAAATGAAATATATTTTTATTTATGTTCTTCAGAATTTTTAAGAATGAATTCTAGTGTTTCATGAAGCATGTTAAAGCCTGGCTGGTTGTAAAGCCATGTCTAATTCATTTGGACTGAGGCTTCCAAATCATCATCACAAGAGCAAGCTAGTTGTTGCTAATCAAATTTGTTGTTGTATGACTGATTTGTATTCTAAGGCTTGGCTGGCCATTGGCCATGTCTAGTGTTTTGGACCGGAGCTTTCAATGAAAGCTTGGCTGGCTAGTGAGCCATGTCTAATTCCTGGACTGGAGCTTTAGACTAACAGTGCAAGATTCCTGGAATTCACATTAAAAATTTTGAAATCCTTATTTTTCTTTTTCAAATAATTTTCGAAAAATACCAAAAAAATTAATAAAATCATAAAATCAAAAATATTTTTGTGTTTCTTGTTTGAGTCTTGAGTCAATTTTAAGTTTAGTGTCAATTGCATGTTTTAAATTTTGCATAAAATTTTTGAAAAATTCATGCATTCATAGTGTTCTTCATGATCTTCAAGTTGTTCTTGGTAAGTCTTCATGTTTGATCTTGATGTTTTCTTGTTTTGTATCTTTTGTTATTTTTCATATGCATTCTTGCATCCATAGAGTCTAAATTCTAAGTTTGGTGTCTTGCATGTTTTCTTTGCATATAAAATTTTCAAAAATAAATTCTTGGTGTTCATCTTGACATTCAAAGTGTTCTTAGTGTTCATCTTGACATTCACAGCATTCTTGCATGCATTCATTGTTTTGATCTAAAACTTTCATGCATTGAGTCTTTTCATTGTTTTTCTCTCTCATCATAAAAATTCAAAAATAAAAAAAAATCTTATCTTTTAAAAAAAATCTTATCTTTTTTAAATCTTTTTCAAAAATTACATCTTTTCCATTTTTATTTATTTTCGAAAATTTCAAAAATCTTTTTCAAAATATTTTCAAAATCTTTTTCTTATTTTATCATATTTTCGAAAATCACATCAACAATTAATGTTTTGATTCAAAAATTTCAAGTTTGTTACTTATTTGTTAAGAAAGATTCAAACTTTAAGTTCTAGAATCATATCTTGTGATTTCTTGTGAATTAAGTCATTAATTGTGATTTTAAAAATAAAATCTTTTTCAAAACTAACTTCAATCATATCTTTTCAAAAATATCTTTTTTTATCTTATCTTTTTCAAAAATTTAAATCTTTTTCTATCATATCTTTTTAAATCCTATCTCTTTCAAAAATTTGATTTCAAAAATATCTTTTCTAACTTTCCATCTTCTTATCTTTTTAAAATTGACTTTCAAATCTTTTTTTTCAATCAATCATATCTCTTTGTTTCAATCATATCTTTTTCAAAACTGTCCAACTAACTCTTTACCTTTAATTTTCGAAAATACTTCCCTCTTTTTCAAATTCCCTTTTTAATTAACTAATTGTTTTAATTTTAATTTAATTTCAATTTCAATTTTCGAATTATTAATTTTAAGTTTTAAAATTATTTTATTTTAATTTTCGAAATTCTCTCTCTCATCTCCTTCTATTTATTTATTCATCTACTAACACTTCTCCTCACCCAAAATTCGAACCCCTTCTTCTCCTCTGAGTTCGAATTCTTCTCTTCTTCATTCTTATTCTTCTTTTCTTCTATCCACACAAGGGAACCTCTATACTGTGGTAAAAAGGATCCCTATTATTATTTTCTGTTCCCTTCTTTTTCATATGAGCAGGAGCAAGGACAAGAAAATTCTTGTTGAAGCAGACCCTGAACCTGAAGGGACTCTAAAGAGGAAACTGAGAGAAGCTAAAACACAACAATCCAGAGACAACCTTACAGAAATTTTCGAAATGGAAGAGGAGATGGCAGCCGAAAATAATAATAATGCAAGGAAGATGCTTGGTGACTTTACTGCACCAAATTCCAATTTACATGGGAGAAGCATCTCCATCCCTACCATTGGAGCAAACAATTTTGAGCTTAAGCCTCAACTAGTTTCTCTGATGCAACAAAACTGCAAGTTTCATGGACTTCCATCTGAAGATCCTTTTCAGTTCTTAACTGAATTCTTGCAGATATGTGATACTGTTAAGACCAATGGGGTTGAACCCGAGGTCTACAGGCTCATGCTTTTCCCGTTTGCTGTGAGAGACAGAGCTAGAATATGGTTGGATTCTCAACCTAAAGATAGCCTGAACTCTTGGGATAAGTTGGTCACGGCTTTCTTAGCCAAGTTCTTTCCTCCTCAAAAGCTTAGTAAGCTTAGAGTGGATGTTCAAACCCTCAGACAGAAAGAAGGTGAATCCCTCTATGAAGCTTGGGAGAGATACAAGCAACTGACCAAAAAGTGTCCTTCTGACATGCTTTCAGAATGGACCATCCTGGATATATTCTATGATGGTCTGTCTGAGTTATCAAAGATGTCACTGGACCATTCTGCAGGTGGATCCATTCACCTAAAGAAAATGCCTGCAGAAGCTCAAGAACTTATTGACATGGTTGCTAACAACCAGTTTATGTACACTTCTGAGAGGAATCCTGTAAGTAATGGGACGCCTCAAAGGAAGGGAGTTCTTGAAATTGATGCTCTGAATGCCATATTGGCTCAGAACAAACTATTGACTCAGCAGGTCAATATGATTTCTCAGAGTCTGAATGGAATGCAAGCTGCATCCAACAGTACTCAAGAGGCATCTTCTGAAGAAGAAGCTTATGATCCTGAGAACCCTGCAATAGCAGAGGTAAATTATATGGGTGAACCTTATGGAAACACCTATAACCCCTCATGGAGAAATCACCCAAATTTCTCATGGAAGGATCAACAAAAGCCTCAACAAGGCTTTAATAATGGTGGAAGAAACAGGTTTAACAATAGTAAACCTTTTCCATCATCCACTCAGCAACAGACAGAGAATTCTGAGCAGAATCTATCTAGCTTAGCAAATTTAGTCTCTGATCTATCTAAGGCCACTCTGAGTTTCATGAATGAAACAAGGTCCTTCATTAGAAATTTGGAGGCACAAGTGGGCCAGCTGAGCAAGAAGATCACTGAAACCCCTCCTAGTACTCTCCCAAGTAATACAGAAGAGAATCCAAAGAGAGAGTGCAAGGCCATTGATATAACCATCATGGCCGAACCTACAATGGAGGAGGAGGACGTGAATCCCAGTGAGGAAGGCCTCCTGGGACGTCTCCCAAACAAGAAGGAGTTTCCCTTTGAGGAACCAAAAGAATCTGAGGCTCATTTAGAGACCATAGAGATTCCATTGAACCTCCTTATGCCCTTCATGAGCTCTGATGAGTATTCCTCTTCTGAAGAGAATGAGGATGTTACTGAAGAGAAAGTTGCCAAATACCTTGGTGCAATCATGAAGCTGAATGCCAATTTATTTGGTAATGAGACTTGGGGAGATGAACCTCCCCTGTTCACCAATGAACTAAATGCATTGGGTCAACTGAGATTGCCTCAGAAGAAACAGGATCCTGGAAAGCTCCTAATACCTTGCACCATAGGCACCATGACCTTTGAGAAGGCTTTATGTGACCTTGGGTCAGGGATAAACCTCATGCCACTCTCTGTAATGGAGAAACTGGGAATCTTTGAGGTGCAAGCTGCTAAAATCTCATTAGAGATGGCAGACAATTCAAGAAAACAGGCTTATGGATAAGTAGAGGACATGTTAGTAAAGGTTGAGGGTCTTTACATCCCTGCTGATTTCATAATCCTAGACACTGGGAAGGATGAGGATGAATCCATCATCCTTGGAAGACCCTTCCTAGCCACAGCAAGAGCTGTGATTGATGTGGACAGAGGAGAATTGATCCTTCAACTAAATAAGGACAACCTTGTGTTTAAAACTCAAGGATCTATCTCTGTAACCATGGAGAGGAAGCATGAAAAGCTTCTCTCACTGCAGAGTCAACCAGAGCCCCCACAGTCAAACTCTAAGTTTGGTGTTGGGAGGCCACAACCAAACTCTAAGTTTGGTGTTGAACTCACATATCCAAACTCTAAGTTTGGTGTTGGGAAGTCTAAACAATGCTCTGAACATCTGTGAGGCTCCATGAGAGCTCACTGTCAAGCTATTGACATTAAAGAAGCACTTGTTGGGAGGCAACCCAATTTTTATTTATCTAATTTTATTTTTATTTTTATTGTTCTTTCATGTTTTCTTAGGTTCATGATCATGTGGAGTCACAAAATAAATATAAAAATTAAAAATAGAATCAAAAACAGCAGAAGAAAAATCACACCATGGAGGAAGGACTTACTGGTGTTTAAACGCCAGAAACAAGCAACGTCCTGGCGTTCAGACGCCAGGAATGCACTCTGAAGAAAGCTGGCGCAGAACGCCAGAAACAAGCATAGAACTGGCATTCAACGCCAGAAACATTCTGCATCTGGGCGTTGAACGCCCAGAACAAGCATCAATTCGGCGTTTAAACGCTAGAATTGCATGCAAGGGCATTTTACATGCCTAATTGGTGTAGGGATGCAAGCCCTTGACACCTCAGGATCTGTGGACCCCACAGGATCAACCCAGCATCTGTGGACCCCACAGGATCCCCACCTACCTCCACTCATATTCTTCCCTCTTCTCAAAACTCACCCTTCCCAATAAACACCCTTCCCCAAAACCCCTCACCAATCACCTCAAGCTCTCTTCCCTATTACCCATTCACCACTCACATCAATCCACCCTTCCCCATAAACCCCACCTACCTTCAAAATTCAAAATCACTTTCCCACCCAAACCCACCCCATATGGCCGAACCCTAACCCCTCTCCCTCCACTATATAAACCCTTCCATTCTTCTTTATTTTCACACAACATAACCCTCTCTTTCCCTTCTTGGCCGAAACACAACCCTCTCTCCCTCTCTTCCATATCTTCTTCTTCTTCATCTATTCTTTCTTCTCTTGCTCGAGGGCGAGCAATATTCTAAGTTTGGTGTGGTAAAAGCATAGCTTTTTTGTTTTTCCATTACCATTGATGGCATCTAAGACTAGAGAAACCTCTAGAAAAGGGAAAGGGAAGACAAAAGCTTCCACCTCCGAGTCATGGGAGATGGAAAGATTCATCTCCAAAGCCCATCAAGACCACTTCTATGATGTTGTGGCCAAGAAGAAGGTGATCCCCGAGGTCCCTTTCAAACTCAAGAAAAGTGAGTATCCGGAGATCCGACATGAGATCCAAAGAAGAGGTTAGGAAGTTCTAACCAACCCCATTCAACAAGTCAGAATCCTAATGGTTCAAGAGTTCTATGCCAATGCATGGATCACTAGGAACCATGATCGAAGTAAGAACCCGAACCCAAAGAATTATCTCACCATGGTTCGGGAGAAATACTTAGATTTTAGTCCGGAAAATGTGAGGTTGGCGTTCAACTTACCAATGATGGAAGAGAACGCATGCCCCTACACAAGAAGAGTCAACTTTGATCAAAGGTTGGACCAAGTCCTCATGGACACATGTGTGGAAGGAGCTCAATGGAAGATTGACTCAAAAGGCAAACCGGTTCAACTGAGAAGATTGGACCTTAAGCCTGTAGCTAGAGGATGGTTGGAGTTCATTCAATGCTCAATCATTCCCACTAGCAACCGGTCTGAAGTTACTGTAGACCGGGCCATCATGATCCATAGTATCATGATTGGGGAGGAAGTGGAGGTTCATGAGATTATACCTCAAGAACTCTACAAGGTGGCTGACAAGTCCTCCACTACGGCAAGGTTAGCCTTTCCTCACCTCATTTGCCATCTATACAATTCGGCGGGGATTGACATAGAGGGAGATATCCTCATTGATGAGGACAAGCCCATCACTAAGAAAAGGATGGAGCAAACAAGAGAGCCTATTCATGGATCTCAAGAGACGCATGAAGAAGCTCATCACCAAGAAATCCCTGAGATGCCTCAAGGGATGCACTTTCCTCCACAGAATTTTTGGGAGCAAATCAACACCTCCCTAGGAGAATTAAGTTCCAACATGGGACAACTAAGGGTGGAACATCAAGAGCACTCCATCATCCTTCATGAAATTAGAGAAGATCAAAGAGCAATGAGAGAGGAGCAACAAAGACAAGGAAGAGACATAGAAGAGCTCAAGGACATCATTGGTTCCTCAAGAAGGAAACGCCACCATCACTAAGGTGGACTCATTCCTTGTTCTTAAACTTTATGTTTTTCATTTTTTTTATGTTAAATGTTTATCTATATTTGTGTCTTCATTACATGATCATTAGTATTTAAGTGTCTATGCCTTAAAGCTATGAGTGTCCTATGAATCCATCACCTTTCTTAAATGAAAAATGTTTTTAATTCAAAAGAACAAGAAGTACATGAGTTTCAAATTTATCCTTGAACTTAGTTTAATTATATTGATGTCATGACAATACTTTTTGTTTTCTGAATGAAAGCTTGAACAGTGCATATGTCTTTTTGAAGTTGGTGTTTTAGAATGTTAAATATGTTGGCTCTTGAAAGAATGATGAACAGGAGACATGTTATTTGATAATCTGAAAAATCATAAAAATGATTCTTGAAGCAAGAAAAAGCAGTGAATACAAAGCTTGCAGAAAAAAAATGGCAAAAAAAAAGAGAGAAAAAGCAAGCAGAAAAAGCCAATAGCCCTTAAAACCAAAAGACAAGGATAATAAAAAGGATCCAAGGCTTTGAGCATCAGTGGATAGGAGGGCCTAAAGGAATAAAATCCTAGCCTAAGCGGCTAAACCAAGCTGTCCCTAACCATGTGCTTGTGGCGTGAAGGTGTCAAGTGAAAACTTGAGACTGGGCGGTTAAAGTCAAGGTCCAAAGCAAAAAGAAGAGTGTGCTTAAGAACCCTGGACACCTCTAATTGGGGACTCTAGCAAAGCTGAGTCATAATCTGAAAAGGTTCACCGAATTATGTGTCTGTGGCATTTATGTATCCGGTGGTAATACTGGAAAACAAAGTGCTTAGGGCCACGGCCAAGACTCATAAAGTAGCTGTATTCAAGAATCAACATACTGAACTAGGAGAATCAATAACACTATCTGAACTCTGAGTTCCTATAGATGCCAATCATTCTGAACTTCAATGGATAAAGTGAGATGCCAAAACTATTCAAGAGGCAAAAAGCTACAAGTCCCGCTCATCTGATTGGAGCTAAGTTTCATTGATAGTTTGGAATTTATAGTATATTCTCTTCTTTTTATCCTATTTGATTTTCAGTTGCTTGGGGACAAGCAACAATTTAAGTTTGGTGTTGTGATGAGCGGATAATTTATGCGCTTTTTGGCATTGTTTTTAGTATGTTTTTAGTAAGATCTAGTTACTTTTAGGGATGTTTTTATTAGTTTTCATGATAAATACACATTTCTGGACTTTACTATGAGTTTGTGTATTTTTCTGTGATTTCAGGTATTTTCTGGCTGAAATTGAGGGACTTGAGCAAAAATCAGATTCAGAGGTTGAAGAAGGACTGCAGATGCTGTTGGATTCTGACCTCCCTACACTCAAAGTGGCTTTTCTGGAGCTACAGAACTCCAAATTGCGCGCTTCCAATTGCGTTGGAAAGTAGACATCCAGGGCTTTCCAGAAATATATAATAATCCATACTTTGCCCGAGTTTAGATGATGCAAACTGGAATTGAATGCCAGTTCTATGTTGCAGTCTGGCGTCCAGCGCCAGAAACAAGTTGCAAAGTGGAGTTCAACGCCAGAAACACGTTACAAACTGGCGTTCAACTCCAAGAATGACCTCTCCATGTGAAAGCTTCATGCTCATCCCAAGCACACACCAAGTGGGCCCCGGAAGTGGATTTTTACATCATTTACTTATTTCTGTAAACCCTAGTAACTAGTTTAGTATAAATAGGACTTTTTACTATTGTATTTATATTATCTTTGGATTGTATTTTTTATCTTGAGATCACATTTGGGGGCTGGCCATTCGGCCATGCCTGGATCATCACTCATGTATTTTCAAACGGTAGAGTTTTTGCACTCCATAGATTAAGGTGTGGAGCTCTGCTGTTCCTCATGAATTAATGTGAAGTACTACTGTTTTTCTATTCAATTCAACTTATTCCGCTTCTAAGATATCCATTCTCACCCAAGAACTTGATGAATGTGATGATTATGTGACGCTCATCATCATTCTCAATTATGAACGCGTGCCTGACAAACACTTCCATTCTACATGCAACAAGCTAGAATGAGTATCTCTTAGATATCTAATACAGAGGACCGAGTCCGAGATATTAGAATCTTCGTGGTATAAGTTAGAACCCATGGATGGCCATTCCTGAGATCCGGAAAGTCTAAACCTTGTCTGTAGTATTCCGAGTAGGATCTGGGAAGGGATGGTTGTGACGAGCTTCAAACTCGCGAGTGCTGGGCATAGTGATAGACGCAAAAGGATGGTGAATCCTATTCCAGTATGATCGAGAACCTCCAGATGATTAGCCGTGCCGTGACAGAGCATTTGGACCATTTTCACAGAGAGGATGGGATGTAGCCATTGACAACAGTGATGCCCTACATAAAGCTTGCCATAGAAAGGAGCAGGATTGATTGGATGAAGACAGCAGGAAAGCAGAGGTTCAGAGGAACGAAATCATCTTTATACGCTTATCTGAAATTCTCACCAATGATTTACATAAGTATTTCTATCTTTATTTTCTATTTATTTATTATTATTATTCGAAAATTCCATAACCATATATATCCGCCTGACTGAGATTTACAAGATGACCATAGCTTGCTTCATACTAACAATCTCCGTGGGATCGACCCTTACTCACGTAAGGTTTATTACTTGGACGACCCAGTGCACTTGCTGGTTAGTTGTGCGAAGTTGTGAAGTTATGTTTGGACCATGGTATTGTGCACCACGTTTTTGGCGCCATTGCCAGGGAGGAAACCAACAATTAAAATGTTACCTAATCTGAGTAACAATTTCGCACACCACCTCTTTATGTGCGAAATTGGTTTGAGTTTTGAGTGATTTTGATGATTTTTGTGGTTTAGGTGCAATCTAACATTGGATAATTGTTAGATTATACTCCAATCATCAATGTGTAAGGTAAGGAAACTCTAAACTCTTGTGGTTCGTCCAATTTTGTGTGCCCTAGTGTTAAATTGTTCAATTGTATGAACTAGTTTGAGTTTATGTTGAATTAGAGTTGAAATTGTCAAATTGGATTGAATACATTGGAGGCTTGATGGAGTTTGGATGCCATTACTTTGGGGATTTTGGATCCTTGGAGCTGTGTTTGGTGCCTCTTTGATGGTGTCTCGGGTAATACATGGAAATCGGTCAAGGTATGGTTTAGGTTTCGCATATTTAATATATAATGTTATGTGAAAACTTAGGCTAGACGACCATAGGATAGGTTGGAACGTAAAGGAATGTTTAATGCTTAGTATCCTTGTGATGATTTGTAATACGAGTTGTGCGTTTGATTGGAAGGCTGCTATTAATGAAAATATTAGGATGTGAATTGTTGAATTGATGATTATTGACTTGATGACATGAATGTATATGTCTAGAATTGGTGAATTATGACTTTGTTGATGTATTTGAGAGATTGATACATGATTTTGTTGATTTGGGACATAGAAAACCATGGTGGTTGTTGTGATGTTGAGGAAGATGTGTTGTGTTGAGGATTTATGAGTATGGTAAGTTGAATTGAGGTTGGTTTTTAAGAAAGTTGAGGTTTTGAGATTTTGTGAAATTTGATTTTTGGCCAAACTTTGCCAAGCCATAACTTGGCTTCTGGACCCCAAAATGATTTCAAATTTATTTTGTATGAAAATTAGATCCGTAAAGTATACACCGTTCGAAGAACGGATGAAAAATATTTTAAAACGAAAACGTTATGCGCATCGGAAGTTTGAGGTTTTAAATTGAAACAATTTTGCAGATTCCAGACTTAGCCAAATTTTTTACTAAAAAGCCGTGCATGCGTACGCATAGCACCAAAAAAATGGGGTTTCGCGCACACATACAGGGGCCATACGCATACATGCAATTCTGTCTCGCGTACATGCGTATGCAGACAGGTGCATGCGTACGCGTCTTGGCCAAAAAGAGGCCTGTGCGTACGCACACATGTGTATGCGTACGCACACCCCTGTTTTTAGCAAATCATTATTTTGTGTTTTCAAATCCAATTTGACCTCCTAAACCTCTAGTTTTATATTGTTAGTTCTAAACTTGATTAGGAAGCTTAGTAATGAGATGGAGTTAGGAAATTGAGGTAACTTGGGGATGAAGTAAAGGGTAAATATGATGAATCATGAGAATGATGTGAATGTATGAGGAGTTGATGATGACATGGCTATGAAGAATGATTATGAAATGAATATGAATGATTATGAATACTTATATGGATTTTCATTTAATGTTATTTGAGATATGAGTTTCTCTGGGTGAAATACCGTGGCTTGCCACCATGTGTTCCAAGTTGAGAATCGATACTCTGTTGACCCTACGTCGTAAGGGTGATCGGGAGATGGTAACCCCCATTGAGTAAAGTTATATATATGAATGTATGAATGAAAAGAGAAAAAGCTATGCATAGATTCATGGGGATGCACAACAGGGGACAATCCAAGGGTTTCAGACTTATCGGATTGGCTTGATAACCGACAGATGAGCCTCATCAGCCGTAGGACAGGCGTGCATCATGTGCATATTGTTTTAGTTGTTTGATTGTGCATTAACTGGAAATGCCTAACTGCTTATGACATGCTAGTTGTTATACTTGCTAATTGTACTATTTGTATCCTACTTGTGCTTGCAATTGTCTGTTTGTCTGTCTTTGCAAACTCACCGAAGATAGAGGAACGGGGAAAGGTGGAAAGGTTTAGAGTTGAAATTAAGTTTAAGCTAGGTTTAGAACTCCCTAGATGACCACCCTTTTTATGGTTTCTGTTTAGTATTTTAAGCTTTATAATCTAAGTGTCGGCATTTTAGGATTGCCTCTGGTATTCCTAGGACCTTATATATTATGTACGTGGCACCTTTACCATGCTGAGAACCTCTAGTTCTCACCCTATACTGTGTTGCTGTTTTTCAAATGCAGGTCGAGAGGCTCCTCGGTAGATATCTGGACTTCTGAAGCAGAGTAGTTTTTGGGTTTCTTTTTGCTGTATAGTTTATGTGTGTATATACTTAGCTTTCTCTCCGAATAACTTGTTTAATTTGTTCCTCTTAGAGGTTTACGGAGAACTAGGATTTTATTTATGTATTTTGGGTTTTTGGGGCATGTATATATATATATATATATATATGTAAATATTTTTCGGCCAGTCTTGACTTCGCAGACTGAGTCAAGAGCTAGTTATTGTAAGACCCATGATTTTTTAAAATTCTTATTATGAGTCAATTTTAATTTATTTATTCATTAAAGACTTTATTTTAAGAAATTATTTTATTAAAAATAATTAAATCAAGTTTCGAGAATTAAATTAAAAATTTTATTTCATTTTATAATTACTTGATAATTTTCTACATTTAAACTATAAAGTTTAGTAGTCGTAAAATAGTAAGAATTTTATATGATTTGATTTAGGTAATTGAGATTTTGGAATTTAATATTTTAAATTTTAAATCTTGTTAATAAAAAAAATTAATTATATTATTGTATATTCTAAATTAGAGTACTTAATTGAAGGCCAATTATTAATTTGATATAATAAATAATATTTTTAAAAATAATTTTAAAGGATTAAATTAGATTTCAAATTAATACAACATACCCTAATTTTATTAAAATTACCAAACTCTAATTTTATCCAAAATCCCCAAATCCAATCCTAATTCTAGACAAACAAAACCCTAATTTTTATCCTAACCCTCACTTTTGCCCTCCTTACCACCGCCATTCACATACCCACTTCAGGAACAGAAAGGAAAAGAAAGGGAAGAAAGAAAGGGGGGAAGCTGATCGGGGAAGAGGGGGAGAGAAAGAGTGAGACCCAAAAAAGAGAGAGAACGCTGAAAGGAAGAGAGAGGGAGATCCAGAGGAGGTGCCGCTGGGCCAGAGCCGCCGCTGTGAAGGTCCTCGCCGCTGCCGCCATAGCCACGTAGCCGCTGTCTGGTCATCATCGTCGTCACGCTTGCCAGAACCGAGGCAGAGAGCAGCGCCGAGAGGAAGCCCGTCAACCCCATCGCTGCCGTCGTGCTCGCAAGTATGGAGGAAGCCCGTTACCGCTAGCTTCGTCGGATCTCTGTCATCAAACCCGTCCTTGCCGCCGCCATTGGAGTCGCGAACGGAGGAGGGAGAAGAGGCATGAAAGGGAGCGTCGCGGTGTTGCCGTGGTTGTCGAGTGGATGGGATCGCCGTCGTCGCGTTTGGGTGGCTGTTGCACCACCGTTCGTTGCTGCCTTGTCGCCATTGAAGCTTTGCGTTGCCGTTCTGACCGCCGGTAACCACCGGTGGAACTCCATCTTTTCGATAAGCGTTTTGTTCTGGAATCTATGAAAATCGGAATTCTGTTATGAGTTATTAAAGGTTCTGAGACGTTGGTAACGTAGGATCAAACTCTGAGTCTTGCATGCTGAATTCAATGGTTGTTGCCTGCGACATCAAGTTGTTGCGTCATCACCGGAGCTATTGCTGCTCCGTGTTCTCGGTTAATCGTAAGTCCGGTAAGCTGTCCCTTGTTCCGAACTCTGTTAGTCACTATTCTGTTATATGTTACTAAGATTCCTGCAATGTGAATGCCTTAGGATCAAGTTCCGGTTATTGTATGTTACAATTCAAGCTGTTTCGGTTGTTGCAAAAGTGGATAAAGCTGAGATTACGGTTGTTGCTGTCGCTAGCCGAGGGAAAAGGGATTTTTGACACGTTTTGATTTTGCGAGTTTCGACTTTGAGGTAGGGGTGTTTTTATTAAAACTCATTTTGTCCTTAAGAGTTTTTATAAATTGATATTTAGGCGAGTAAATATTTTTGGTGATTATGGAGTCTTATGAGTTGAACTGAACTGCCTTGAATGAATGTGATTGCTTACTTGTCTGTGGCTAGTTCTGAATATTGAGTTGATATTGAAGTAGTGAATGAAAGATTAATTTAAAAATCTGATTCGAATGTTTATCAAGTATAATTTGAGAATTGGAAAGTGATTTGATGTTAGATTTAGTTTGACTTCGGATCCGAGATTTTGAAAATGTTGGAAAGTGTTTGAGAAAATGTTAGTTGACTTTGTTGGAAATGAATTGGAATTTGGAAAGGGTTATAATATTGGAAATGAGCTTGATTTGTAGAAAAAATGAATTTAAATTGAAAATGGTTTGAGATATTGAAATTGTTCTGATTTTGAAATTGAGTTGAAAGGAGGTTGAGAAATGGTTTTGTTGGGACCCGGAAAGGGTGGCAGTGTCTGAGTTTTAGAGGAGATGCTGCCGAAATTTTATAAAATTAGAAGTTTTATTTGGAGTATTTAATTAAAAAGATTTGTTCTTAAACATTATATGTTTTTAAGATTGATTTATTTATCAGAGAAAGAATTATGTTTTGAATTGGGATTTGTTAATGGATGGAATGGAAAGAAGGATAATGAGGGTTTTTTTTTGAAATATGGTTTTGGAATGAATTTGAAAATGAGATTTGGATTGATAAATGATTATGACATTTAGAATGTTGAGATATGAACTTTGAATTAATCACATGGCTTATGAATTTGAATTATCTGAGATACAAGGTTCCCTGGATAAAGTACCATGGCTTGCCACCACGTGTACCGGGTTGAAAACTCGATACTTTGTTGACCCTACGATGTAAGGTGACCGGGCACTATATAAATTCTCCGGGAATGTTACCCCCATTGAGCAATATTGATTATTTGAGAAAATTCTATGCATAGACTCTTGGGGATGCATGTTAGGGGCCAGTCTAAGGACAATTCAGACTTGTCGGGTTGGCTGGATAACCAACAGATGAGCCTCATCAGCCATAGGACAGGCATGCATCATATGTATTTGTATGCTTTGCTTGGGTTTGAACTTGTTTAGGTTTGCCTAATTGCTAAACTGTTCTTAACTGCTACTTGAACTATTTGCTGTAACTGTTACATAAGCTTGTGCTTTCCTTGTCTGCCTTGCTTGTGTTTGCCCTGGCGTGCTACATTTGAGAATGAATTTTGGTGCTGAATTAGTGATTGTGTTATTTGATTGTGTGGTTGGTTTCTGATTAAGATTTTCTTATAAGAAAGGAAAGGTTTCGGATTTCTGAAAGATTAAACATTGTTTCTTTGAAAAGATTTTGAACAATTACCTATTGGTTTTTTTAAAAGATTCATAAGGCAATGATAATCACTGAGCTCGAAAACAGTTTTCTTATTAAATATCTTCTTATGACAATTTTGAAACTCCGTGGTGAGACCGTGTGGTTAGGTTCTCACCCCCCTACAGCTTTACCTTTTTAGGAATCGGATGAAGCATTATGAAGAGTTATACTGCGTTTGATTTATATATTGTTGTATTATTTAGATTATTTTCGTCTCTCGTCTTTGTTATTACAAGTTTGTAAGAGGGATAGGAGTTGTATGTTCTATATGTTTATTATATTATAAGATATTATGTAATGAGTCTTGTATATGAATCTATGCCTTCCTGTATTTCTTTTGAGATAAAGTATTTATTTCCGATTTTCAAAGAATTCAGTGATACAGTGTTGAGTCACAGGCTCCTATGTTAATATTTAGTATATAAAGTAGTCGTAATACTCCTTGCTATCAGAGTGGCACAGCCGGAAGCGTGGCATTCTAGTAGTGAGGGTGTTACAGTTATTTTGTATCATTGACTCTCTATTCTCACTTTCTGTTTACTTATACTTATGAACCTTAGTTTTCTTCGCACGCAAGTAATTCCGTTTCCTGAACGTTGCGCTTTTATTTTCGCGAATTTTGTTTCACCTATTTTTCAAGGTTCCTAGTTTATTATATTCTTTCTACTACTAATATATGTATATACCTTATTTTAGAAGTGGTAATGCCACACCACCTCTGCTTTACGGCTTAAGCGTAAGGCTCTGTGTGGTAGGGTGTTACAATTTCTCTCTCAATTTAATGTTTCTATATTTTTGTTTAGATATACTTACAAAATATTATAGCTTTAATTTGGTTTAATTCTTTGTACTTGCTTTTGTACTACTCTACCCTTGTGTTAGTAATTAATGAAATGATGGAGAATACCAAACTTTTGTTATCCCCTCTTTAATATATTAAAATTGCATGAATTTGTTTGTATTCTAAATTTCTGATAGATAAAGAATTCGTTTCCGCAAGTGATATTCGGACAGAACATAGAGTAAACAGGATTTAAATAAATCACAAGTATACCACAATCCTAAGATAGCGTTTGTTTTGAGGTACTGAGACAGAGATTGAGAGACTGAGACTTAGTATTGTGTTTGTTGGTTCAAAAACTGGTACTAAAATTTCTGTTCCTGTCTTCAAAATTTTAATATTTCAGTACCTCCAAAAAATAGGGACACAGGGGACTAAAATTTTTAGATATAGAGACTGAAACTTTAATAACATTTTATACCTAAAATATTCTCATTTTAATTAATTAATTCCAATTTTACTCTTTGTGCAAATTAAATTAGAGTTTCATTTTTGTTTCAATTCCTGTCTCTCATTTTGCACCAAACAGAATATTGAAATTTATTTCAATCTCTATCTCTTAGTCTCAGTCTCTCAGTCTCTCAGTCTCAGTCTTTCCATCTCTATCTCTCCACCAAATGCTACCTAAATATTATAAGTACCCAATTGAAATGCAGACTAACTAAAGTGTTACAAGTGGGAAGCTGAACGTAATATATTTGTATCATGAATTCATTATTTTTAAAATCTTAAGTTGTTATATATATATATATATATATATATATATATATATATATATATATATATATATATATATATATATATATATATATCTTTTAAAATCGTGTAAATATTTTTGAGATTTTTTTTAGTGTTATGCTAAAATTTTTTTTTTGAAATTAACAAATAAAGATCAAATTTCAAATTTTTAAGTCATAGAAAATTCGATACTATATCATGAAATTAAACTACTTCTCATAAAAACTTAAAATTGATAGAATAAAACACACGAATAATTATATTTCTAATAATTTAGGAAAAAAATATAAAAAATTCCTCCAAAACTTTTGGACTAACAAAAAATAATTTTAAAAGATAAAAATTAAAAAGAACTTAAGAACTTTTAGATATTGAAAACAAAATTAATTATAAATAACTTTGTCCTTGTTGAATAAAAGGTATTGACATAACAAGTACAATGTTTATATGTCAATTTTATAAGGTATTACGCAGTATTTTTAATCAATGAAAACAGTTATTTGATTATTAATTCATTATTTTTGTCAAAATTTTCAAATTTTTTATAGCTCTTTCACCTTTTTTATCTTTTAAAATTATCTTTTTAGACACTTGAATTTTTCGAGTACATTTTAAATGATTTAATCTATATTTTAATTTAAATTTGTTCGATAAGAAATCCAAATATGTCCTAATTATTATTGTTGCGAGCAGCCACGATTATAGAGTTTTATACTGCAATTTGGAAATAAAAAGAATCCTAGGACAAGTTTGAAACTAGATTATCATTATCCTCTGAATTTTTATAATAAGATTCGAAAAGTTCATAGTTTATGTTTTTAAATCTATTGAAAATTGTTTTTGAAAAGGTCAAATACCAGACTTTTGTTATATGGGCCGGGATCCAATTAATGCATTCGACTAAGGGTTTAGGGTGTGTTTGGCAAACGCGTTGGTGAAGAAAGAAGTGCGTTTGAACTTCTTGAAAGTTTCATTTTTATGTTTGGCAATTTTTTTCTTTCTAAACGCAGAAACGATTCTGCCTCTCTAAACCCACGTTGAGGAGAAGAAGCTAAAATTTGTAGCTTCTACGGTTCACGTTCATGGTTGCTGATTACCTTTAGAAAATTAGGTGAGAAAATTTTTTCTTTTTTACCAACCTTACCCTTCATTTTTAGTTCTCTGTAGTTCTTTCTACTTTTTCATAGATATTCCTTCTATTTTTTTTTCATCAAATTGTTCAGATTTGTTTCGATCACTAGTAAATTGAATATTTTAATTTTTTTATTATTTTTAGTATTCATTTTCATATTTTAATTTTTAATGTTACGATTTCTAATGTTATGTTTTTATGAGTTTTTTTTATCATTTCCTACACTATTTTTTATATGTATATTTTTTATGAATTTTTTTATTTTTGTTTGACTTTGTTTATATAATTTTTTATTTATTTTATTGTATTTTTTTATTCATATGATAAATATTGTTGATTTTTTTTATTTTTTGTAGTGCTATAATTTTTCAGGTATTTTTATTAATTTTGAGTAATTACCCAAATCAGTCCCCGATTTTAGAATCGGACATTTTGGTCCCCAAGAAAAATTAATACACGGATCAGTCCCCAAGGTTTTACTCCGACAGACAAATAGTCCCCAGTTCATATTTTCCGGCAGAGTAATTACCCATATCAGTCCCCAAAGATTTTAAAAACGGTCATTTTAGTCCCCAAGAAAAACTAATGTATAAATCAATCCCCAACTTTTCTCTCTGTTAGACATAATAGTCCCCCGTCCAAAATTAAAATAAAATAAAATAATTATTATTAATTGCACAATAATATTGTACTATATTTTTTTGTATTTTTTAGACAAAAATAATGATAAATTTATTTATTAAATTCTTATATATATATATATATAGTCACTCAATAACAACAACAACAACAATAATAATAAAATTATTAGAGATTATTTTACAAAAAATTCAAAGTTAAAATTATATATGTTTATATTAAAAAATATGTATTAAAATAAAATATTTTAATTTAAATTTATATTAAATACATATTTTTTTAATACAAACATATTTTTTAAAATAGTATATTTTTTTATTATATTAAATACAAAAATATCAAATAATTTTAACCTTAATTTTTTTGTAAAATAATCTTTAATAATTTTATTATTATTATTATTATTATTATTATTATTATTATTATTATTATTATTATTAATTACATAATAATATTATACCATGATTTTTTGTATTTTATAGATAAAAATAATGATAAATTTATTCATTAGATTCTTATATATGTATTATATATATATATAGTCACTCAATAATAATAATAATAATAATAATAATAATAAAATTATTAGAGATTATTTTATAAGAAATTTAAGATTAAAATCATTTGATATTTTTGTATTTAATATAATCAAAAGATGTACTATTTTAAAAATATGTTTGTATTAAAAAAATATGTATTTAATATAAATTCAAATTAAAATATTTTGTTTTAATACATATTTTTTAATATAAACATATATAATTTTTTTTACATAGGACATCTTTTGATTATATTAAATACAAAAATATCAAATGATTTTAACTTTGAATTTCTTGTAAAATAATATCTAATATTATTATTATTATTATTATTATTATTATTATTGAGTGACTATATATATATATATATATATATATATATATATATATATATTATATAAGAATTTAATGAATAAATTTATCATTATTTTTGTCTAAAAAATACAAAAAATATAGTACAATATTATTGTGCAATTAATAATAATAATTATTTTATTTTATTTTATTTTTGGACGGGGGACTATTATGTCTAACAGAGAGAAACGTTGGGGATTGATTTGTACATTAGTTTTTCTTAGGGACTAAAATGTCCGTTTTTAAAATCTTTGGGGACTGATCTAGGTAATTACTTTGCCGGAAAATGAACTGGGGACTGATTTGTCTGCCGGAGTAAAACCTTGGGGACTGATCCGTGTATTAATTTTTCTTGGGGACTAAAATGTCCGATTCTAAAATCCTCGGGGATTGATTTGGGTAATTACTCATTAATTTTTATAATTTTTTAATTATTTTTTGTTCATATAAATTCTTTTTTTTTTCTATCTTTTACTACATTGTATTTATGTTGTGTATGAAATTTTTATTATTTTTTATTTGTATGATTTTTTTTCTATTCTTTGATGTACTCTATCTTTGTTTTATATTAATTTTTTTATTTTGTATTTTGACTTTGTAAAATTTGTAATTGTAATTATTATATACTACGTTTATTATCTAAATTTTGTATAATATAAACTATGATCCTATAAAAAAGGACAAAATAAATAAAAAATTAATTATAAGTAACAATAGTGTCATAAATAATAAATATTTATAGTCCAAAATAATATTAAATTAAAGAATACGGGTAATATTAGAAAAATTATAGAATATTTTTTTTGTTTAACATTATAAAATTTATATTACTCTCTTTTATATTTTTTTATTATATTTATTTATTTATATAATAAATATTTTTTATATTATTTTTGTTAGGTTCTGTTTTTGCATGTATATAAAAAAATAATTTAAATTGATGTCTCTTTTAGTAATTTTTCATCTAAAAGTGATTTTGAGTAGTATAATGCAAACAACATCTATTTTGCTATAATCAATTTTGATACAAATATTGTCAAACATAAATCACGTTAACTCAAACTTACTTTTCATCAAAATCAATTTTATAAAATCAATTTTATGCAAACTCACTTTTTGCAAACTGAAATCCAAACACACAATATATAGTGGTTTGGGTGCACTTCCATTTTGACATGGTTAATAAATGCAAAGACAACTTTTGTCATCGTAATATACGAAGGTGCTTTGGGCAGGGATTGATGTCCTTATGCCCTATCAAAAATAGTTCAATCTGACCCCTATTTTATATTATATTTATTTGAATGACCCTCAAAAGGTGTGATCTTTTATTAGAACAAGAAAAATGATCTCATTAACGACTATCAAGGGTAATGGTAGCTAGGTCAGTTAAAATCTGCTACTACTATTAGTGAAAAGTTGAGTTTGTTTAGTTAAAACAGCTCAGCAGCTATGCTACTATCAGTACTATGTGTGTTTGTGCATGGCACGTCCTGTATAGCCTAAGCTAGCTATATATATTGTCCATCACCCTTCGTTGTAAATCTAACTTACTACTTGCAATACAAGCTTTCTACGCCTTTCTCTCTGTTTTTCTGAATTCTGTTCTATCTCTTAATGTTACCTTATGATCATGTCTTCTACTCACTTGCATTGATTCATGCCTCAGACCATGAATCCTTTCAACGACTAATCTTGGAGTATACTAGAAGCTTGAAATCACTAACAAAAACGAGAAAAATAATTAAACAACCATGCTCCAAACTCTTTTTTTTTTCCCGTTAAATTAAGAAGGTAGTAATAACTGAATGGTATAACCTTACTTAGCTTTTTGCAAATAGCAAATTAAGAAAAATAGAGAAGAAGATATATAAAATATAACACAAACAATCGATAAAGAGAAATTAAACATCATACATGTCACAACGTGCACAACAGACGCAATATGACGAGGATGAAACAGAAATTTTAGTCTCAGTTTCTTAATTATACTATAATAAAATTTGGTAGAATTATTTATTTAGAACAAATGTTAAAAAATGTCTTGAGGAAACTGCTACACGACGATGGGGTCCAAAAGCAGTGCCATGATGTCATCGTTCAAAAGTTCACAATTGGTGTATTTATCTTCAAAGTTTGCATATATAAACTCACATATGCGAGCCAAGTTAACAATGCAATCAAGGATGGGTCTTGGGATTTCCTCGGTTAACTTGAGATACTCTTCGTTCATATCCTTCCAAGAATCATTGATATCCTTTTTGATGAATTCATAGGCCTCCTCTTCTGAAAAGTTATACTGCTTCATGCAACTTTCTACTGCAGAAGCAACATGTTTCCTTTGTTGTTCAAACTACACATGTTGATCAAATTTAAAAAGCAGCAGTTAATTATAAGCGGCATTATTCCAAAATTTATAAAACTAAATTAAAGTAATTTTAGTGTATAAACGTTATAAAATATTTTATACAGTTTTTCATTTATATCATTTTTTGGATGATTATTTAAACAGCCAATATTAAAAGAATTTGGATCCTCAAAAGTTTGAATTTCACTTTAGAGAGTAAAGTGTGATCTTCTATTCTTAAATAATTTCTCTTTTATATTTATTCTTGGTCCCACCTATGAAATCAATGATGAGAAATCACACTTTACTCCCTAAAGTGAAATTCAAACTTTAAAAGATCTAAATCTATATTAAAAATAGTTATTTTTATTGACATAATATTACGTAATTGTATAAAACTTTGTGTATGTTTACAGTGTATTAAAATTAAATTATATATATACCAAACTAATTAAATAGAATTAAAAAAATTAGAAAAATCTCTACCTTATGTGAGGACAAATCATTTGTTAGTCTGCCAGCAAATGATGAGGCTTTTAAGATGAAGGGAATATTAGAAATCCAATCAAACATTTCTTTGGATGCAAATTCTCCAAGAGCAATGAACACTGTTGTGAACCATGGGCTTCCTGAAGTGAGAATTCCGTTAATCATGTACTCATCATATGTTGGAATGTAGTCCTCATGGCACCATTTTGCTTCAACCATGTAAGCTTGTACTATATTAGAAAACTGCAGGTATAATAAAGTTATTTATTTAATTAAAGTGATTATTAATTAATAAACCAATAAGTCTAATGAATGAAAGCTTACAGCCTGTTTAACATGTTGCAACACTAAGTTTGAGTCTCCACCCACATCATTCATGAAAACCTCTATTTCCATCCAGCATTCCATGATTGCATTAAAAATAACTTTAAAGCAATCCGGAAGAGACTCAATGCATTGAATATCCCATCTGAAAAATAAAGGGGCTAAAAATTAAGAAAAAGTGAAAAAAATCATGGGACTGAAAAGTGAAAAGTGATTAAGATTATTATGCAACAAAGATATTTTTTTCCCTTTATTGAGATAGCATAATATAAACACTGGTGAATTCTTGTTCTAAAATCAGACCTTTGGATTGCTTTGGTGAAGAGTTCAAGTTCTTCAACTGTGCCATAAACATCAAAAGTATCATCCACAAGAGAGATACATATAGCCAATTTGGTTATCATTTGTCTTCCAGTGCTATATTTAGGCTCAGAGTTCGTAGCAAAAGGCCAAAAGAATCCTTCAACTACCCTATCTCTTGCATAAGGAACCTTTGTTGCAAAATCTAATTCTCTCCACCACCTGTAATACAACTAATTAGGCCATGTCATGACGGTTAATTATAGGAGTTCTTTTTATTATTTATATTTTGATAATTAATGAATGCTCTATTTTTTAATAACTTTCATAACTCAATGAACAAATCATTATCTATTTCTTCATTATAAGAAAATAACAATTTGTTTTCTATCTTCCACGTACTCTAAAGCAATCAACTAAGGTTGTTACTTTTATGTTTATTTTAAAAAATAAAAAGAAACTAGTACAACATGCAAATGCTCAAAATAAATAAACTTGATGAATTCGGGCTTCATATTTCTATTTTGATTTTAATTGTCATTTATATTAATAGTAACTAGAACTATTTGACTAACTAAATTAGATTGATCGAATAATTAGTTTATTTATTTATTGTAAAGTAAGTATTAAAAGTTTAAATTATATATATATATATATATATATATTGTGAGGGAAAAAAACTAGCTAGGAGAACTTGAGTAGAAGTATAGCACTTACTTGGTGTTGCTACCAATTTCTTTTTTATATAATTTTTGTACCATATTGAAATCCAATTTTGCCAAGCTTAGAAGATCAACCTTGTCACACGAAGGATTTTCTTCGTAAAAAGACATATATGACCTTGCCTTCATTCTTGGAATTGCCTTGTCAAGAGGTTGTTGTAAACTTTGATTGACTTGGTTAGCAAGAGATGGGCTCAATTGATTGGTAATGGACTTAAGTTTATTGTATGTGAATTTATGTGCTTCCTCTAATATATCTTCTCCATGAACTCTTAACTGTGCAGCCTCATACAAGCTCCACATTCTTTCAACATCTTGAGCAACAATTATTTCATCGAATTCTCCTTTTTTATTCTTGAATTTGTTGAAAACATCTGTATAATTCATATTTATACTAACTAGTGTGAATCCATAATTAATAAATTGGTATCTTTTTATATTGTAATGATATATATAAAAGATAAAAAAATTAGTTCTATATGTACCTGATGAAATGTTATATCCTTTTTGTCGGAGCAAACGAAAAAATAATGCAGTAAAGTGAAGGTCACATTCTTCTATAGCAAGATCTTTGTTAATAAAATCATTGTGGATGTGTACTAATATTCTGTCAATCTCATTTTCAAAATGATAAGATATACTCAATCGTTGAATTGAATCAATTAAGCTTAATCTTTGTAAGATATTATTATCATTAGAAAGCAAATTCATCTTCACTTTTTCTTTATGCATTTGAACTTCTTGTTTCATGATTTCGTTCACTTCCTGCAAAGTTTTCAATTTAATATTTAGTTCAAATGCATGAAAAATTAACAAATAATGAGAGTAAGTCATATCTCTTTACATATGATCAACTATTCAATTTGATCTAAATTTATTATGACATTTCTTTTTTCTTTTAGAGATAATAAAAATCGAACACTAAATCATTCAATCATAGATATTCTGATATAATATAATGATATTATGATACTTTATTCAAAATTTAAGCCAATAAAAAAATATATAAATAATTATATTTCTAACAAAATTATTATATGATGATTTGTTGAGAAAGTTATAGCTTCGATGTAACACTTAAATATAATCAGATACAAATCAGACTGGTACTAGTAATAATGTTTTATGTTTCAGTTATTATGCATATCATTTCTCAATTTAATTTGGTTGTTAAATAAATTTTTTAAGTTTTCAGTATTAAAAATAGAAAATTTTTGTGAAAGCAAATATTTACTAAAGTTGCTTTTCAGTTTTCAGTATGAGTTAACTTCCACAAAGTTATACTATATATTTTTGTTGTTATGAAAAAAATATAACGTAAAAGATTGAAAGTTGTGCCATTTTAATAATAAGTAAAGAAGAGTTTTTATTTGTTTGATAAGAAAACAAAAACGTAAGTTAAAAATATAAAAGTCAATATTAAAATGAATCTTATTTATTAATTAAGTATATAATTATAGAAATGTTTACAAAATGCAGACTAGGCTATTTTAATACTATGACTCTTTAAAAACTAAAAAACAAAAGAAAATTAACGAGATTATATTTTTTTCTCTTTTCAACTTAATTAGGTTATCTTCATTAATTAAAAAAAAAAACAAATAAAAAAGAAAGAAAGAAAGTATATTATTAAAAAGACAGTCTAATGAATAAATATGTTAATGCAAGATTTCGAAAAGAACTCCATTCAAAGAGTGTATTATACACAACCGAATCTAATAATTATTTTCGTGGTTATTTTCACAGTTTGAACTCGATCTTGACTTTGAAATCACATGGAAATAATTCAATCATTACTTTAAAATTCTCTTTTAAAACATATGTATATATAAACTAAGAGTTTAATTTAGATACTGACTATGTAAAGCGTTTTGTATTATCGTGTAATTATACCTGTTCTTTTAGATGACCACTCACACGATCAATGTAAAATATAGTTATTTTTACTGATGTAATATTGTGTAATTAGATGCACGTGAAAAACTATTTTATACTGACAGTACATTAAAATTAAATTCATAAACTAATTATGTATTTTCTTATAACAAAATATGAATTTAATTTTAATATACTGTCAGTGTAAAACATCTTTATATGTACATCTAATTACATAACATAATATCATAAAAAAATAACTACTATTTTTATGAACTGTGTGAATAGTTATTCAAAAAAATAAATATGATTACATAACTATATAAAACATTTTACACTATGATATCAATACATCAAAATTAAACTCAACAAAACAGATATCCAAAAATATACAAAAAGTTATGGAAATTTTTGGGATTACATTTGCATACTAGAAATACAATATAGATAACTTGTTTTATACAACTAGGGATCCCGTCCATATATATATAACTATCATTCTTGTTAAAGACACTTACCCAAGCATTATTTTGAGTTTCTGGCGTAGAAGTGATCAGATATATACTATCCGTATTTTGAATATATGTATAAGTTTAACAATATACTGATATTTCATCATACAAAATTAAATAAGATACCAAGGATTCAGAATCAGCGTATTTTTGGAAAGTATCGTGCCAAATGCTAGGAGCAAAATTTGCAGAGGGTCGCTTTGAGTTAGAAGGGGCAGGTTGACTCGAAGTCATCACTGGAACTGAAGCTGAAAGAGATATGTATAGTATTGGGTAATGAACGATATTAAGACGTTTACAACCAATAATTATATAGAATATGGTTCACTAATGCAAAGGGAGATGAGTTAATGTCCCTAGCTGGATGCCCATTTTTAAATGTGAAGATTGTGCATGTGACCCCAAGTGGATAAACAAGATTCCTTTTTATTTTGTCTTGTTAAAAAGTGAGTGAATTCTCTAGCCATTCCTCAATTATTAAAGAATTGCATATCCTTTAATCTTGAATAGTATTAACTATCTTTAACCTTATAAATTAGTTAATTGAATAAATGATCATTTGTACTCATGAGAGATGAAAACGCTGACATTTGTATCTATGATTGTAACACCCTAACTACCAAGGCTCACGCTTCCGGCTGCGCGACTTTGATAGCTCGGACATTACGACGACACTTATACTATTTAATACTAAAATATGAGTCTGTTTAAAACTTTAAACCGTAATACCGCTCCCAAAAATACTTTCGTTCGATAACGTACATCCACAAATACCATACAACTTACAACAACTCACAAACAGTACATCCATATATATACATAAATATATATAAATAACTTTACAAGCATTAACCAATACAATTCCTATCCCTCTTACAGAATATAACAAGATAAAGGCGAGGGTACAATAAACCATAACTAAAACAATACAGAGCATCTCAACAACAACTAAATAAACTCTTCGTGACTTCAGCACCCATATCCTGAAAGGGAAAAAATGTAGGGGGGTGAGAACATCATCCTCGAAAGGGTTCTCAGTAGAGGGTTTTTGGAAATTACTGTAATAGGATACGTGAAGATAAACCGTACTAGTGATTAATAATCGTCTTATGCCTCCTTTTCAAAAAAACGGTTTACAATAAAGGTAAAATCTGAAAATCTTTTCTGAAAAAAGAACCGTTCAATTCTCAAAAACTCAAAGCCTTTCAAAATGGTTTATCTATGCGGAACCACAATAGCCCTTCATATTTTATTCCAAACCAGAAACACAAAACCGAAATCAACCATCGGTTCATCTCATTCCAACCACGGCCCTAGGCCCAAACAATCCAACAACAACCAATCACCACAATCCAACAGAGTCCCAGTTGCAAACACAGATAGGAGGTTCAAGCACAAACAAACAGTTATAGCAAGTAGAGCAAGTAGCAGATAATCTCAAATAGTCACAAAGGCAAACCAAGTACAATATGCACACCCAAACAATGTCACATAGATGCATATGATGCATGCCTGTCCTAGTGGCTGATGATATCATCTGTCGGTTATATAGCCAACCCGACACGTCCTGGTAGCTAACCATGGACAGAAACACCCATCGCGGAGCAAGTAGGTTTGAGCTACAACCCCATTGCTACTACCCGCTCAACCCAGAGCCAGTGGAATAACCACTACTGCGGCTACTACCCAGGCGGGTGTTTAAAAGCTCAACCTGGAGCGAGTGGAATCACCACTACTATCGCTACTACCCAGGCGTCACAGTCTCTGACCTGGAGCAAGTGGGACGAACCACCATCCTTGCTACTACCCAGGTATCTCAACACATATATTCATTCAATTTAAAATCAATCATCATTGTTATCAAATCTCAAACATTAACCTGGAGCAAGCGGGACGAACCACAACCCTTGCTACTGCCCATGATCTCAAATCATACATTCATTCAGTTCAGAATCAATATCATACATAGCCATTCCGACTCATAACAAAATGGCACCTCCACCATTCAACATCATCAAATTCATAAATCGACATTCAAGCCATAAATCACTTTTCTCAATTCATTCACTTTGAAATCAAGTTTCAACTCTTTTCAGCCTTGGCTCTAAAGATCTCATTTCTCAAATTATCTTAGGCTCATAAGCCACTTTTACTCAAGGTAAGTTTCCCTTTTAAAAGCAATGCCACTCTCGGCATCCTCTTTCCACAACTCCCATAACCATGGCAAGTTAAAGATTCATTTTGAAACATTCAAAATCATCCATCCAACAAGGGGATTTTATAATAAAAGTTTCTCGGCAGAGTCTCAAGTCTTTAGGAGAGGATATCATAACTCATTTTGCCAAATTCACTTAAAATCATTAAACACCTTGGCTTCCTGATTAAATTAATAAAATAGGATCTAAGCCAATCCGAGTCATGTAATCAATTACTCTTTTCAAAGTCATTTCCTTTACTTAAACAAAACCAGCTTCAATTCCATAATTAAATCTGAAGCGTCTCAAACTGCTAAGCGAATCATTTTTGTTGTGTCAAACTAGAGTTCAAAGGATACTCTGAAGCTTATTTAAAACGTCAGAATAATGAGGTTCATCAATAAAAATCCAAATCCTTTTAAAATCACGAAAACTCCTCCAAGGGAAAATCTTTATGTTTAATAGAGAAAACATAAACCCGTTTTACCTTTTTAAAACAGCCTCAAAGCAAGATTCTCTTTTCAATAATTCTTTCAAAGTGTAGCTTCATCGCTTTCATAATTGTTTTAAGTAAAGGTAATAAAAGAAGCCCTGAATTTACAATCCTCGAAGTCAATAGGAAAGACATTAAACTCAAAATTTCCCAAATAACATTTCAAATAAGGACTCGGATTTTATAGAAATTTCGGCAGCATCTTCTCTAAAACTTGGACTTTGCCACCCAGTTCGGGTCCCAACAAAACAGTCCACAATCCTTTTCAACAGCTCAACATCCAAAATTAGTTCAAGGCAAGCTAAATCCAACAGTCATCTCAATTCCATATTCCAAGAAAACCGTTTCAAAAATCAAATCATTATCATCCGAATAAACTCATTTCTAAAGTTTCAAAGAAACGGTTCAGTAACAATCATTCATCAAAAACCATATCATTTAAAGCAAGCCAGGCTGAATTCAAGAGTGTATTCTCTTTTTCACATTCTCAAGAAAATCAACTCAACTCAAATCAATTCCCAACAGATTAAACTCGATCTCAAAGCTTTAAAAGAATCAACTTCAAAAGCATTTCGTTTCATAAAACCATACAACAATTCAGCCAAACAAACATTCATAATCACTCAAAATCACCGGCAACCAAAACCTCAGCTCCCAGTCACTTTCGCAATAACCATAGCAACACTAATCGCAACATATAATAATCAGGACTCGACCCCACGTTACCAAAACTCATTTATTAACCAAACACAACCAAAAACTAACGCGAGGCTTTTCGAAACATAATTTCTTACCGGAATAACAACACGAAGCAGTTGCGATTTCGAACCGGCCCCGACAACAGCTCTGGCGGCGGCCAGAAGTTCTGGTGGATCAACTATAAAAGACCGCGCAGCATTAAAACCTTCTCAAGATCCAAAATGGCAGAAACCTCAATTAAAACCCTTACCGGAAGAATCGAAACTCGCAGAATTCACTGAACATAGCAGCCCCATCAACGGTGGCTTCATTAGCAACCGCCATAGCATCCTGGCCTCAGTAGCGGCTTCCAAAGGTAACGGCGGCGCGCTCACCCAGAACCCAAATGGAGCAACGGTAGGAGCGGAGGCCAAGGATTCCGGCGGCGGTAGCAGCGGACCAGAGCACCAGAAGCGGAGGGAATTCATCTTGCTTCTCTCTCTCACCTCCGTTCCACAGCAGGGACCTCCACTGGCGACAGCGGCGGACTACACCCCAGGGCGACGGCGACTGTTCAGACAGCAGTGGCGAGTCCCTCTCCGCGCGACGCCGACTCCACGCCTCTCTCTCTCTCTCTCTCTCTCTCTCTCTCTCTCTCTCTCTCTCTCTCTCTCTCTCTCTCTCTCTCTCTCTCTCGCTTCCCTCTGATCGCGATCCACGACGGCGATCGCGGCGCCGTTGGAAGACATGGAAGCAGTGGCGGCGACAAGGCTAGCCGCAAGCTTCTCTTTGTGCGTCTCCCTCTTTCTTCGGCTTGGACCTGACGGTGGACTCCAAGGCGACGCGACGCGGCGAGCTGGCAGCGGCCACGACGGACTGTGGTGGCAGCTTCACGGGTCGGTGGCGACGCTGTTAGGCCACGGCGACAAGGCATGGTGGCGGCGGTGAGGCGCAACGCTCTTCTCCCTCTCCTCCTCTCTGCTTCTGTTTCGGTTTCTTCTGTGGTGAAGGGAGTAGTGTATGCATTGCGGCTGTTAGGTTTAGAGGGAGAGGGTTCGGCTGAAGCAAATGAGGGGTAGGGTTCATTTTCTTTTTTGAAAATTAGGGTTAAGGGCATTTTAGTAATTTCACATAAAATTGGGAATAATATAGTAATTGAAACCCAAATTAAATCCAACACCAATGTATATAGAAAAAATACTATTTGTTCATCCATTTTACAAATTACTTTCAATAAAAGGTCCAAATCAAATAATTAGAAATAATATACTTAATTTCTTCATTTTCTAAAATAGCAGTATTAATATTTAAAATATTACTTATTTGATCCAAATCATATAAAATCCTTATTATTTCGTAACTATCAACTTTATAATTCAAATATAGAAAATAATCCAATAATTATAAAATTAGATAATAATCATAACTTATCTCAAATCCAATAAATCAAAACTTGCCTTAATTATCTTTAATAAAATCATTTCTGAAATTAAGGCTATAAATAACTATATGATTTGAGACTTGATCATAAAAAAACTTTTCAAAAGTTTTGGGTCTTACAATGATAGCCTGAAACTAAAGTTATACCCATGATAGATGTCCTCCTTATCACAAAAGTGCCCTAGTTTGGATCTGAGCTTGGTTCGTGGGAATCCGATCCTAAGTGACACTCCAAACCCCCAAATCCATATCTTAGTTATTATTGGTGTAGTTGTCCATCTTAAGGTATTCAAATTCATGAAGTACCAAATTGTAATCATCATACTTAGACAAAGGAAGCTCAAAAACCATGTCAGTGAAGAAAGTATCACTATCCATCTACCAAATCCACTCCACCTCAGGGTGTGAGAACATCAACCTTCTAATCATTGGCAATTTGGCTCAATACCCAGCAAGTTCCTTATCCAAATGCGTCAAATTGTACACAATCTCAATCCCGTGCAATCTACAGTAATCAATTTTGTTCTTAATCGACTTCAACAAGTAATGATCACCAATTGGGTTGTCACAGGATTTTGGAGGTGAACTAGTGAGGAACAATATTCGAGCTTTACCTCTCACAAAATTAGGGTATTCAGAGTTTTGCTAGAGCCATTGTTAGCGTTGTTGATCCCAATTGGAGATCTTGGGGCCTAAGGAGAAGGCGGAGGTGGCGTTGGGACTGAAAGGGGTGTGGGATGTCGTTGTCGTCGGGGTCGAAATCGGAGCGGATCTCAGCGAGAATGCGGTTGGTCTCCTCGATGAGGCTCTGGTTGACGGCATCAGCGTCGGAGGAGGAGAGGTTGACGCCGATGGTGCCGCAAAGGACAAGGATGGTGACGAAACCGCAGAGGATGATGATCTTGATGTTGTTGAAGGTCTTCTGGATCTGGCGGCCACGGGAGTTGGAATACCCTAAGATGGACAACTAAGATATGGATTTCAGGGCTTGGAGTGCCACCTAGGATCGGATTCCCACGAACTAAGCTCAGATTCAAGGCAGGACATTTTTGTCACACAGAAAACATCTATCATGAGTATAACTTTAGTTTCAAACTATCATGGATACAAATGTCAGCGTTTTCATCTGTCATAGGTACAAATGGTCATTTATTCTTAGTTAATTAAATCAAACCACTAAACTATGATAAATTCTTTTTGCAAATTAAAAAATATTTAAATAAATTTTAATTTGTAATTTTAAACTTTTTTTTTCAAATCACTCGATTCATCGATCAAAAGCTGAAATAGAAAAAGTTATTTAACTAGAAAACTGTAAGTATATATAATAGGAAGTTATTTAATTAATTAAAGTGATTATTAATTATAATGATTATTAATAAACTAATAATAAGTGTAATTAATAAAAGCCTACGGCTTATTTAACATGTTGCAATACTGAGTTTACGTTTCCACCGACATCATTTATTAAAGGAAAAATGGATACACATGAATTTTTATCTGGTGGACACATGTACACTCTAATTTTTTAATGAGTCATCTATATACACTAATATCAAGTACCATTCTCATTTTTATCTTTTTGTCACTTGAGTAACTTTTTCAACGGCAATGACTACCAGGTGACTTTGTAAATTGTGTGACATGATCCTTTTGATAACAACACATTGAAAACAAAAGGATAAATTATTGAATTTGTTAAATTTGAATAAAAAAAATTTATAAATGATTTAGAGTCTCTGTTCTTTTTTTTTTCAATCTCTAAAAAGTGGATGTAGATCAAAGAATGTAATTCAAAAATAGCTGTTAGGACTATTAGAAGTAAATTTTGGAGAAAGAAAAAAGAGAATGAAGATCCTAAAGGATCATGTCACATCATGTACAAAATCACTTGGCAACCACTATTAACAAAAAAGCTACTCAAGCGACAAAAGAATAGAAATGACAATAAAATTTGATATTAGTGTATACAAATGACTCATTAAAAAATTGAAGTGTATATCTATTTACCGTGTGAAATTCATGTGTTCTTTCTACAGGAGATCAGGTACACATCAACTGTTGCTCTAATTCAAAATCATATCTTTATTTTTTGTTGCATGTTCTAACAATTTAAAGATAAGAGAACTTTTATATATATATATATATATATACCATAAGCTAAGAAAATCTATCATTTATAATTGTTGATCATTTTTTTTCTTCTATCTCCGTCTTTAATAATACAAGTGACTCAGTTTTTTTTACATCTTTTTCGCAACTATAAAATGCATGGAGAATAAAAAAGACAGTGAAAATTATTTGCCATCACTTTTTAGATTATACAAAAAATTTTGTAAAAGCATTCTATTAAAATAAGATGATACATTTTATGATACTTTTTATTTTGTAAAAGCATTCTATTGTAAAAGCATTCTATTTTGTAAAAAAATTTGTCTTCTAATATTATATGTGAAGATGTTGTGTTAAAGTTATTATTACATAATATAAAAGTTATTTTATTAATAAAAATATTATCAACTAATTTTATAAATATTTATTTATTAACTATTAATCATTATTAACTTAACTCTTAATTACTAATAACTCTAATAATATTTTAATATATATCTTTTTTATTATGTTACTTCTCTCTTCCGTTCTTTTAAATGATTTTGGCAATAAATCAATATTAATTAAAAAATTGATTCAACGTATAAAAAAAATTTCGTCAGACATTCAACCCAACAAGATACTAACATTAGTCACAAAAAAAAAAATACTAACATTGTAATTAAAAATGGCTAGTTACAGATTTTTTTTAAAAAAATTATGAATTTTTATAGATTTTTTAAATAATCATAAAAATCCGTTTAACTAAACGTATTTACTTCGAGCAGAAGAATTTGGGTTGGATTGATTTGCTTAACCGAACAAAAATTTGGTTTAATTTATTATTTTCTGTTGTTATTTTCACAAAAAATGAAATAAAATAATAGTGTTGTAAACTAGTTTTGTTGATTATTTTTATTATCAATTCTGAAAAAACAGTTTTAAAATTTTTTAAAATTATAAAAATAAAAAAAATTGAAAACAAATAGCAAGAAGACAACATCACCTAAAAGCATGACAAAAGGAGATGACAAGTTGACAACGATGCTTGGAAGCATGATGAGAACTGTGAATACTGTATTTTGTCCGGCTAAACTATACTGTTTTATAAAAAAAATAAATAAAAATAAATTAGTTGATAATTTAATTTGTATTTATTATACACTATGATTAAAAAAAGAAGCAGAAGAAGAAGTTTGGCTAATATAGTACAATATCTCTGGAGACCAAGAACGAAGGTTCAAAATTTTTTATTGTGCAAATCAGATCTACCGACAACATCTATCATAATAAATATTAATCAAAATAATACAAGAAAAAAATAACAAAATATAATGATAAGTGAAGAAAAGTGTCAATTGATAAAATATCTTCTGAATGAAGTCACAAAGCATCAATGCCACTTCTTAATCTGTCAAAAAAAATTCAAATAAATAAAAAAATGAACTGAAAGTTATGGAATGTCAAACGCCTTTCATGCTCTATAAATTCTGGAGAAACATCACAAACAAAGGGGGAATTTTTTTTTTTTTAAATATTGGACCAAAATATTTTTTGAACAAAATATAAGAGGCAGAAGACAATTTGAGGAAGAAGAGGTAGTCTTAAAAGATATATTAATAAGCATGTTAGAAGAAGTTGGATCCTCTAAATTTTAAATTTTTATTTTAGAAGATAAATGTTTAATTTGGGTAAATAGTTTAATTAAATTTTTTTTAAAAAATAGCTTAAATAATAAATAATTATATTAAAAATAACTTTTAAATAAGTTATTTTATATTTGAGTTTTTAGTTCTAAAAGTACTTATTTTATAGAAATGTGATAAAAAAAATAGTAGTATTATGAGAAAAATTATTTTTTTTAGCTTCTTTATAAGCTCCTAAATAGCTTCTTAGAATGCTACAATTTGGTTTTGAAAATTATACTAGATATTAATACTACTACTTTTCTTAAGTCAAAAACTCAAAAAAGTTATATTTGAAATTTCTCAAATGAGCCTAAAATGTGATCTCTCATTTTTTAATGTTTTTTCTTATATTTTTTCTTGATTTCACCTATAAAATAAATGGTGAGATATCATACCTTTTCCTCTAAATTGAAATTCAAAATTTAGAGGATCTAAATCCATATTAAAAATATAGTCATTTATATAATTATATTGTCTCCTTCTATCAACTTAAACTTTTAAAATGAGTGATTTTATGACATGTATCACAGTTCTATGTTCAAAAGATCTAAAGTTCAAAGAAAAATTTAAAATATTCTGAACTAAGTTATGTTTCTAATCACCTAATATAATACTGAATTTTAGTTCTTCAGTCTCACCTTCAGTCTTTTTAACTTATCACCACGTAATATTTATGTAAGACCCAGAACTTTTGAAAATTCTTATTATGATCAAATCTCAAATCATATAGTTATTTATAGCCTTAATGTCAGAGATTATTTTATTAAATATAATTAAGGCAAGTTGTGATTTATTGAATTTGGGACAAGTTATGATTTATTATCCAATTTTATAATTATTGGATTATTTTCTATATTCAAATTATAAAGTTGGTAGTTGTGAAATAATAAGGATTTCTATATAATTTGGATTAAATAATTAATATTTTAAATATTAATACTGCTACTTTGGAAAATAAAGGGTTTAATTATATTATTTCAAATTATTTTGATTTGGGCATTTTATGGAAAATAAGGTGTAAAATTGGTGAACAAATAGTATTTTCTATATGTAATTGGTGTTGGATTTAATTTGGGTTTCAATCAATATATTATTCCCATTTTATTTGAAATTACTAAAATGCCCCTAACCCTAGTTTTCAAAAATGAACAAAACCCTAAAACATTCATCCCAGCAGCCGAAACCTACCATGTCTTCCCTTTCATCCACGGACAGCAGCACACACGGTTTCTTTTCCTCTTTCTCCATGAAAGGAAAGAAATAGAAGCAGAAAAACAGAGGGGAAAGGGAGACTGAGTCGCGGAAGAAGGGGGGAGGAGAGGAAGACTCGCGCCGGCGTGCTGGTCTCACCGCAGCCATCACGCCGTCGTCTGACCGAGGAGGAGGAAGAGCGTCGCTCCTCACTGCCTCGCTGCTGCTGAACTCGCGCACAGGGAGAGAGAGGATGCGCGAAAGGGAGCCACCGCGGGGAAGCCATCGCCGCCTGCCACCGCGCCGAGCGTGGGGCCTCCGCCGTTCTCCTCGTCGCCGACCAGCTCGTCGCGTCACCGCCGTCGAACCCGTCCTTGGCCGCCGCCGTTGGAGCTGCGAACAGAGAAGAGGGAAATGGATAGGTCGCGAGGAAGCAACGCTGCCCTTCGATCGCCGCTGCTGTCACGGTTGTGGAAGAAAGTGTCGCCGTCGCCGTGGGTGGTATCCACCGTCTGAGCTGCTACCAGAGGGAGCCGCTGCTACTATGTGTACAGAGAAGAGCAGCGCCGCGTGAATCAAGGAAAGGATATGCCTTTCTGCCTCTGCTCCTGGGTTTTTGGAATCTGACAAAGCACCACTGCCGCTGTTGGAGTTGATGTTGATCTGGCCTTGCCCTGGCTCCATTTTGAACCGTGAGAACCACTACTGTTGGGTAAGCTTTACCCTGTTTCCGATTCCCTCTTGTTCCATCAATTCATTTCTACCTAGAAGCATTGTTGCTGACACTAGCTGTATTGAATAAAATGGTTATAGTAAGTGACATTGTCACTGCCTTTACTGGAGATAGTTGCTGGCTCTATTTGGAGATTTCTATTGCAACTAGTATTCGTTTTGGGGACTGCTTCATCGGTCGCTGGAACTACTAACGGAACAGGCTGAGTCACGGTGGTTTTGGCTGCCAAGGGCGGTTCTGTGGCTGTCGGAACCACCGCTGAGGCTTCTGTTCTTTGGTTCAGACGGTATTCTGTAGTTACAGTAAGTATCTTTGTATTGAAGCTTCCCCATTCATATCCCGTTATGTGTTTTAAAGCTGTTTGAATATGAGTTTTGGTAACGTGGGGTCGAGTCCTGGTTATTGTATGGTGCGATTAGTGTTGCTATGGTTATTGCGAACGTGACTAGGAGCTGAGGTTTTGATTGCCGTCAGTTCGGGTTGAGGCGGAAAGGACTCTGAGAGACGTTTGGGTTATGGAAATTGCGTTTTGAGGTAGGGACACTTTCCAAAAACTGTATTTTATATATTGGAATTATTACATATGGATACTGATGTGAGTGAATGTGTATTTGGTGATTGTATCGGCCTTATGTATGGCTTGATTTGCCTTGGTTGGTTATGAACGTCTGTTGGTTGAATTGTTGTGTGGTTTTGTGAAACGAAATGCTTTTCAAGTTGATTCTTTTAAAGCTTTGAGATTGCGTTTAACCCGTTGAGAATTGATTTGAGTTAATTTTATTGAGAATGTGAAAAATAGAATCCACTTTTGAATTCAGCCCGGCTTGCTTTAAATGATCTGGTTTGATAAATGATTGTTGCTGAACCGTTTCTTTAAAACTTTGGAAATGAGTTAATTTAGTTGATATTGGTGTGATTTTGAAACGGTTTTCTTGAGATATGCCAATGAGGCGACTGTTGGATTTAGCTTAATTTTGAATTGATTTTGGATTCTAGAATGTTGAAAAGGATTGTGGAACGGTTTAGTTGGGACCCAAACCGGGTGGCAAAGTCCAAGTTTTAGGGGAGATGCTGCCGAAATTTCTATAACATCCGAGTCTTTATTGACATGTTGTTTGGAAAAATGATGAGTTAAAGACTTATACTATTTTATTTGAATTTTCAAGAAAAGGATGATTCATGCTTTTGAAATGAATTACTAAAGAGGAAATTGTGATTTAGTCATGCTTCTTAAGAAAGGCATTGTATCTCTTTCAGGGGAAAGTTATTTAGATGAAACTTATGTTTTAAAGCTGTTTTAAGTGTGACAAGGGCAATGCCTTTGAATTTGACTTGAGGGTTTCAATTAGAGGAATTTCAATGACTTTGAAAGAACTTGAATGTCTATTGACAAGTTTCATTTTGAAATGTTTTGAGAAAGGTTTTAAGTACTCTTCGAATTCTGAATTCTTGCAAGACTAAAACAATTTTGAACAGTTGAAACGTTCTAGAATTTATCATGGATGTTGAAGTTGGTTTTGCCTAAGTAAAGGAAACGGCTTTGAAAGAAGTAAATGATTACGTGACTCGGTTTGGCTTAGATCCTATTTTATTACTCAAATCGAAAAGTCAATGTTTTAATGATTTTAAATGAATTTGGCGAAATGAGTTATGCTATTCTTCCCTAAGGACTTGGGACTCTGCCGAGGAACTTTTGTTACAAAAATCCCATTGTTGGATGGGTGATTTTGAATGTTTCAAAAGGAATCTTTAACTTTCCATGGTTTTGGAAGTTTTGGAAAGAGGAAGCCGAGAGTGGCTTGTTTTAAAAAGGGGAATTTTCCTTGAGTAAAAGTGGCTTATGAGCCTGAGATAGTTTGAGAAATGAGATCTTTAAAGCCAAGGCTGAAAAGAGTTGAAATCTGATTTCAAAGTGAAATGAATTGAAAAAAGTGATTTATGGCTTCAATGCCGGTTTTATGAATTTGATGATGTTGAATGGTGGAAGTGTTGTTTTGTTGTGAGCCGGAATGGCTGTGTATGATTATGAATAATGGCTGGTTCTGGATTGAACCGTGAGCCGGAATGGCTGTGTATGATTATCAATATTGGCTGGTTCTGGATTGGACCGTGAGCCGGATGGCTGAGATGGATGTTGATCCATGGCTGAGAATGAATGCATATATGCTGAGATATTGATAATTGTGATGTTGCACTTCCACTATCGGAGATAAGATTTTCCTTGGGAGAAAGCAGTGGCTAGCCACCACGTGCTCCAGGTTGAGACTCGAAGCTCTTTTGACCCTATGTCGTCAGGGTGGCCGGGCACTGTGAAAGCCCCGGATGAGCTCACCCCCATAAATATTCACCAATGAGGGTTATGGATATGGATCATGATTATGATCAAGTTTATATTGAGTATAACTCGAGTTGGGGAGACACGACAGAGGGACAGTCTAATGGTTAGCTACCAGGACTTGTCGGGTTGGCTCTATAACCGACAGTGATATCATCAGCTACTAGGGACAGGCATGCACATATGCGTCTATGTGATATTGCTTGGGTGTGCATATTGTACTTGGTTTGCCTTGTGATTACTTGTTATTAACTGCTATTTGTTCTACTTGCTGTGAATGTTTGTTTGTGCTTGAACTTCCTATCTGTGTTTGCAACTGGGACTCTGTTGGATTGTGGTGATTGGTTGATGGTTGGATTGTTTGGGCCTAGGGCCGTGGTTGAAATGAGATGGACCGATGGTTGGTTTCGGTTTTGTGTGTTTCTGGTTTGGAAAAATATGAAAGGCTATTTTGGTTCAGCATAGATAAATCTTTTTGAAAGGCTTTTGAGTTTTTGAGAATTGAACGGTTCTTCTTTCAAAAAAGAGTTTCAGACTTTACTTTTATTGTAAACCGTTGTTTTTGAAAAGGAGGCATAAGACGGTTATCAATCACTAGTACGGTTTATCTTCACGTATCCTATTACAGTAATTCCCAAAAACCCTCTACTGAGAACCCTTTCGAGGATGATGTTCTCACCCCCCTACATTTTTCCCCTTTCAGGATATGGGCGCAGAAGTCACGAAGAGTTTATTTAGTTGTTGTTTGAAAGCTCTGTATTGCTTTAGATTATTACTTATTATATCCTCGCCTTTATCTTGATATATTCTGTAAGAGGGATAGAAATTGTATTGGGTAATGCTTGTAATATTATATATATATATATATATATTACTCTTTGTGAGTTATTATAAGTGTATTGAATGTATGGATATACGTTGTATAGCAAAAGTATTTTTGGGAACGGTATTGCGGTTTAAAGTTTGAAACAGGATCATATTTTAGTATTAAATAATATAAGTGTCGTCGTAATGTCTGAGCTATCAGAGTCGCGCAGCCGGAAGCATGAGCTTTGGTAGTTAGGGTGTTACATTATGGTATCAGAGCGGTCTTTCCTGTAGAGCCTGAGGAATGGACCGGCTATGCTTTAGTTGCATGCTCTGATCGTTTGTCATGTATTAGGTCTTGTCGAATGACGAGAATTAGAGCTTTATGCACATGACGATCTATTGATCAACGTCGTTAGTCTTGCATTGCATAATTCTTGGTATTAAGTTTGGCCGGCTTAATACTAGTGAATTATGTATATGAGAGCACTAATGGGTTATCATAGATGATATACGAGTTTTGAGTAAAGCGAATCGCGGGTTTTGGGATCGTTAGAAACTATTTCTCAAGACTATTCAGTTGTGTGTCTTGGATCTTGTTCGAGTCGACCTGTTCCTTCTTGTCCTAACTTGAAGTTCTTGTTTGCCAATCCTCTTGAAAAGTAGTTTGATTTTTTTTTCAACTCTATTCCTCTATTCATATGCCTTCTTGATTGATCTTAAGTGCATATGCTTGTTTGAAATCTTTGTTGCATCTATCTACCTCTGTTTGAGTTCTTCCTGATTCCTGTATTCTTTGATATGGCTTTGAACTGGTCCTAATGCACTGTACCTTTTAACTCCTGATTTCGAGTACATTCTTAGAGAAATTGTTGATTCAGTTTTTCTCTTATTTGATAATGATCCCAGCCAATTTTGAGATTTTTATAAAAATTGCTGTTGACTAGATGTATACTTATCTATATGTGAAACTTTAAAGATTTCTTACACAGTTTAACAACTACTTATTTTAATATCTCGCATGTACTTTTACTGGTTTACGGAACTACACTTACTTTAAAAGTAAATTGATTTTTTAGTAATTTTACTATAGTTCCAATGCACATCTTTATTTGATTATATATTTGGGCATTTTTCAAAATTCTGGAAAGAAAGGGGATTTTTCGCTTTTATCCCGGTTGAGTTTCGTTTGATAAACTTTACTTAATTCATTTTGATTTAAGTTTGACCTAGCATACTACATTGTTTATGTCATTGTTATTCTTTTGAAAATGTTGGACTCATAGCTTTCTTCCTATGAACGGACTAAATTCTCTATTAAATCTTCCATCTCTATGAATGTCATACTTGACTTTGTTTTTAACTAATCTTTCACATTTTGTGAACATTTCCATTGATCTTGGTTTTTCCTCTCTTGTGAATCTCACTCTTATGTGAGTCAGCTTGATTTGTTTCAATTTCGTGCATCGTCTATCCTCTCATTATCTCTACAAGAGTTTTTAGTCAAAGATTTATCCTTGGAAAATTACTAATGATTGGGGTGTCTTTTCCTATGACTTTTGTATTCTCTTGAATCAATTGAAAGCTTGTTTGATGACTCATGCCTAGTGAATCTTGTTTGAACTACTTTGGTTTAAGATCCTTTCTTATATGGCTTGACTCCTTTTTTAGTACATCTTAAACTTCTTGCATGTTCTTCTAAGATGGTGATTTCAAGAACACTTTTAGAGTCTTGTTTTGAACTTTTTAAAGAAGTTTTGAATTCTCTTTGAAGAAATATTAAACGAAATTTGCTTTCTGTTGCTTGATTGAGATTGAAACCATTGTTCGATTTTGACGAAGTTAATTTAAAAGTTGGCATGCGCTATTTTAAATGAAGTTTTGAAAAGCTTTCTTGTTTAGTGGAAACCGGTTCGTTTGTAACGCACCACTTATTTCCTTTACCAAATTGTAAGCAAATTTCTACCTCAGATTTTCTTTTCTAAATAGAGTTTAATTTTCTCTTTCGTCCTTGCTATAATTTTTATAGACGCTTGTTTGAATATGAACTTGGAGAATTTTTGAACAAGCATTTGATTTTTATTTCGAGTTTTTATGAATTACTTTTGGTTAGGTTGTGCACCTAATTATCTTTCTAACATATTTGAGGAAATATTTTGGGCTCTTAGCCGAACTTGTGTGCATTTTGTTTTTAAAACCATATGTAATCTACTTCAGCATGGAATTGAATTAGAGCAAAGCCACGTTTATACCTTGTTACTCTTTTGAAGGACGTTTGTTGTTTAACTTTTCTTCTAGATTGCGAAGTGATTTTCCGCAAGTTTTCGATTCCTTTAAGAACAATGTATTCGGAAGTATTTTAATTATGCTCTTGAGTTCTATGAGCTTTGCCTTGGGTCTGAGATATTCTTTTCTGTAGACCTCATACTTCTTCGACTCAGCTTGAATTTGTTTCAAACTAATGCGCTGATTTTCTTCTTATTGGTCCTGTTGGATTTCTTGGATCCAAGGGTTATCTTTGAAGTTGTCAATTGATTTATTTCTAGCAAACTTCATTGCTTGAGCGTCTTTGTTTATCTGGGAATTGGATACATTCTCTTAAATCTATGAGCATTATCCTTGATATTGTTTCTCCTTGCTAGAATCTTGTATTCTTTTGAGTAGACTCGAGAATTGTTTTGATATCACGTGCGACTTGTAGACGTAGTGACGTGATGCGTTAGTTCTTTAAGACGTGATATGTGTATACGGAAGTTGAATAGGTAGGTGTGCAACATTATGAGTTGTGGGTGTTTAGTTCCTTGCGAACGGGTTTGCAATCGTTAGGCTTATGATCGGATATGGGGATTGTTAAGTGATTGATGAAGTTGGGAAGTCGAAACTTTGAGGTTGGTATGAGATTAGTGTGCGGGTGTCGAGCACGCCGTTGTAACCTCATCCTGTTTTATAGCCTTCAATGCCTTGCCTTGCTATCACATGTTTGACCCATGTCATCTTTTGCATTGAGCCTACCTTGTAACGTTTGCTTTGCAATCACACCCCTACCTTTGCATCCTTATGCATACGACAATCCAAGTATTTGAAAACCGGATATATGTTTATATTTTGAGATATTTTTGCTTCTTCCTTAAATGTGTTCAAGGGTGAACTGTTATGAAATTTCTTTCGTTTTGTATCAATTTTCGAGGGCGAAAATTTTTATAAGGTGCGTAGAATGTAAGACCCAGAACTTTTGAAAATTCTTATTATGATCAAGTCTCAAATCATATAGTTATTTATAGCTGGTGCACGAAATTGTGATCTCCAGGCTCGAACAAATCCTGGTAATGGCTCCAAAGCTTGGTGCTCTGATCTTAATTCATGATTGTCACAACTTCGATACAACTAACCAGCAAGTACACTGGGTCGTCCAAGTAATACCTTACGTGAGTAAGGGTCGAATCCCACGGAGATTGTTGGTATGAAGCAAGCTATGGTCACCTTGTAAATCTCAGTCAGGCAGATATAAATTGATAATGGTGTTTTCGAATATTATATAATAAAATAGGGATAGAGATACTTATGTAATTCATTGGTAGGAATTTCAGATAAGCGAATGGAGATGCTTTCCGTTCCTCTGAACCTCTGCTTTCCTGCTATCTTCATCCAATCAGTCTTACTCCTTTCCATGGCTGGCTGTATGCAAGGGCATCACCGTTGTCAGTGGCTACATCCCCTCCTCTCAGTGAATAATATGCTCACGCACCCTGTCACGGCACGGCTATTCATCTGTCGGTTCTCGATCATGCTGGAATAGGATTCACCCTCCTTTTGCGTCTGTCACTAACGCCCAGCACTCGCGAGTTTGAAGCTCGTCACAGTCATTCAATCATTGAATCCTACTCGGAATACCACGGACAAGGTTTAGACTTTCCGGATTCTCTTGAATGCCGCCATCATTCTAGCTTACGCCACGAAGATTCTGGTCAGGAGATCTAAGAGATACTCATTCTAGCTTATTTCATGTAGAACAGAAGTGTTTGTCAGGCACGCGTTCATAAGGGAGAAGGATGATGAGCGTCACACATAATCATCACCTTCATCACGTTCTTGGGTGCAAATGGATATCTTAGAAGCGAAATAAGAAGAATTCAATAGAAAACAGTAGTACTTTGCATTAATCTTTGAGGAACAGCAGAGCTCCACACCTTAATCTATGGAGTGTAGAAACTCTACCGTATGAAAATACATAAGTGAAAGGTTCAGGCATGGCCGAGATGGCCAGCCCCCTAAACGTGATCACAGGATCAGAATACAATCCAGGATGCCTAATACAATAGTAAGAGGTCCTATTTATAATAAACTAGCTACTAGGGTTTACATGAGTAAGTATTTGATGTATAAATCCACTTCCAGGGCCCACTTGGTGTGTGTTTGGGCTGAGCTTAAGTGTTGCACGTGAAGAGGCCATTTGTGGAGTTGAATGCCAGTTTTTGTGCCATTTTGGGCGTTCAACTCTGGTTTTGGATCCTTTTCTGGCGCTGGACGCCAGATTTGGGTAGAAAGCTGGCGTTTAACGCCAGTTTACGTCATTAATTCTTGGCCAAAGTATGGACTATTATATATTTCTGGAAAGCCCTGGATGTCTACTTTCTAACGCAATTGGAAGCGCGCCATTTCGAGTTCTGTAGCTCCAGAAAATCCACTTTGAGTGCAGGGAGGTCAGAATCCAACAGCATCAGCAGTCCTTTTTCAACCTCTGAACCTGATTTCTGCTCAAGTCCCTCAATTTCAGCCAGAAAATACCTGAAATCACAGAAAAACACACAAACTCATAGTAAAGTCCAGAAATGTGAATTTAACACAAAATCTATTAAAAACATCCCTAAAAGTAACTAGATCCTACTAAAAACATACTAAAAACAATGTCAAAAAGCGTATAAATTATCCGCTCATCAATAGCCTTAATGTCAGAGATTATTTTATTAAAGATAATTAAGGCAAGTTGTGATTTATTGAATTTGGGACAAGTTATGATTTATTATCCAATTTTATAATTATTGGATTATTTTCTATATTCAAATTATAAAGTTGGTAGTTGTGAAATAATAAGGATTTCTATATAATTTGGATTAAATAATTAATATTTTAAATATTAATACTGCTACTTTGGATAATAAAGGGTTTAATTATATTATTTCTAATTATTTTGATTTGGGCATTTTATGGAAAATAATTTGTAAAATTGGTGAACAAATAGTATTTTCTATATGTAATTGGTGTTGGATTTAATTTGGGTTTCAATCAATAAATTATTCCCATTTTATTTGAAATTACTAAAATGCCCCTAACCCTAGTTTTCAAAAATGAACAAAACCCTAAAACCTTCATCCCAGCAGCCGAAACCCTACCATGTCTTCCCTTTCATCCACGAACAGCAACACACACAGTTTCTTTTCCTCTTTCTCCATGAAAGGAAAGAAACAGAAGCAGAAAAACAGAGGGGAAAGGGAGACTGAGTCGCGGAAGAAGGGGGGAGGAGAGGAAGACTCGCGCCGGCGTGCTGGTCTCACCGCAGCCATCGCGCCGTCGTCTGACTGAGGAGGAGAAAGAGCGTCGCTCCTCACTACCTCGCCGCTGCTGAACTCGCGCACAGGGAGAGAGAGGATGCGCGAAAGGGAGACACCGCGGGGAAGCCATCGCCGCCTACCACCGTCGCCGAGCGTGGGGCCTCCGCCGTTCTCCTCGTTGCCAACCAGCTCGTCGCGTCGCCGCCGTCGAACCCGTCCTTGGCCTCCGCCGTTGGAGCTGCGAACAGAGAAGAGGGAAAGGGATGGGTCGCGAGGAAGCAACGCTACCCTTCCATCGCCGCTGCTGTCACGGTTGTGGAAGAAAGTGTCGCCGTCGCCGTGGGTGGTATCCACCGTCTGAGCTGCTACCAGAGGGAGCCGCTGCTACTATGTGTACAGAGAAGAGCAGCGCCGCATGAATCAAGGAAATGAGATGCCTTTCTACCTCTGCTCCTGGGTTTTTGGAATCTGACAAAGCACCACTGCCGCTATTGGAGTTGATGTTGCTCTGGCCTTGCCCTGGCTCCATTTTGAACCGTGAGAACCACTACTGTTGGGTAAGCCTTACCCTGTTTCCGATTCCCTCTTATTCCATCAATTCGTTTCTACCTAGAAGCATTGTTGCTGACACTAGCTATATTGAATAAAATGGTTATAGTAAGTGACATTGTCACTGCCTTTACTGGAGATAGTTGCTGGCTCTGTTTGGAGATTTCTGTTGCAACTAGTATTCGTTTTGGGGACTACTTCATCAGTCGCTGGAACTACTAACGGAACAGGCTGAGTCACGGTGGTTCTGGCTGCCAAGGGCGGTTCTGTGGCTGTCGGAACCACCGCTGAGGCTTCTGTTCTTTGGTTCAGACGGTGTTCTTTAGTTACAGTAAGTATCTTTGTATTGAAGCTTCCCCGTTCATATCCCGTTATGTGTTTTAAAGCTGTTTGAATATGAGTTTTGGTAACGTGGGGTCGAGTCCTGATTATTGTATGTTGCGATTAGTGTTGCTATGGTTATTGCGAACATGACTGGGAGCTGAGGTTTTGGTTGCCGTCAGTTCGGGTTGAGGCGGAAAGGACTCTGAGAGACGTTTGGGTTATGGAAATTGCGTTTTGAGCTAGGGACGCTTTCCAAAAACTATATTTTATATATTGGAATTATTACATTTGGATACTGATGTGAGTGAATGTGTATTTGGTGATTGTATCGGCCTTATGTATGGCTTGATTTGCCTTGGTTGGGTATGAACGTCTATTGGTTGAATTGTTGTGGTTTTGTGAAACGAAATGTGTAACAACCCCGGTTTTCGAGAACGCGAAATCTTTTCTGAAAGTACGGATTTCTCCAGAAGATCAGTAAAGGGAAAACCTTTGATATATCATCAAGTATCTCAATCCTCATTGTCATTATGTCATCTTTAATTTAGAACCTTTTCCGAGACAAGCTCGATAACGCAATCACGAAGAACCTGGTTTTTGAACCATATCAGTTAGAAGTTTTGATTTAGTTTTTCTTAAATAGTCTCAGTTTGACGAACCGGACTCGATTTATGAGAGAAGAGATATAATAGGATGATATTATCATTATATTAGTATTAGAAGCTTCTTGAATAATATTATAAGGTTACCTGGTCAGTTTTAGTTAAAAATAGAAAATCGGTTTAACCGGGTTTACGGTTTACTGGTGCATCTTAGCACCAACACTCTCTGATGAATTTAGCAATGCTAAGGCCTCATTATACATGTACTATTCTCATAATAAATATGTTACTAGTGTCATTTATGCTAGTAGCTCAGAAAATAATTTTTAGAGATATTTTTACGAGTGTTCTGATACACCTAGTTTTAGTAGTGGTACACCAGAGATATTTTAATATTATTTTAATCCACCTCCAAGCCAACCAATCACAACTCACCCTACACCCCCAAGACACTCCAAGGCTGGTCATTTACTCCCTTTCCCCGAAATTGAAAGAGAGAAAAGAGAGAAACTTTCATGAACACTTAATCTTCAAAGCTTGATTTCTTCTGAACCAAAACTCAAATCAAAACTCCGATTTCACCAAAATGATCCTCTCTTCTTCCTCTACATAACCATGTAACTTATCAAGGATGGAAATAAGGTGAGATGGCTGTCTCCCTCCCATTTCAATTCGGTTTTCAAGGAAAACCATGCAAAACATGTGTTCTCTTGATGTTCTTCCTTAGGAATCATGCTTAACTTGACTTGAGGGCCAAGAAATGTTAATTTTCAGCAAGTCTAAGGTGATATATCTCTTCCTAATGTGCTGAGAGAGATTTGGTCAGTTGAGAGTTTGTCGATTTAAAGTTGTTCTTGATGTGTTTTAGGAGGAAAAAGTGCTTAAGGACCACCTGAAAGTCTAACTGAATTAGGAGCAGCAAAACCAGGTAGGGTGTCACGAAATTAATCTTGATTATTTGTGTTTGAGTTGTGTGAATGTTGTATAAATTGGCTGTGCTAAAAATTGGTTGCTTATATGATTGATTCTTGGTGAAAATTTGGTGAAATTTTGATGAAATTTGATGAAATTCAAGCTTTAAAGTTCATGTTCTTGGGCAGCTGGAAAAACGAAACCCTAAGCTTAAATTGAGGTTCAATTTGTGTTGAAATCATGTAGAAAAGATGGGGTTTTAGTGGCTGCTAATTTATTATGAATTATAGTAAAAATCGGTTGCCGAAAAGACTGAAAAACGGGTAAAAACAGAGAAAGAATCTGAAGAATTTATGAAGAACATGAAGAACAATTTGAGTGTGGTGAAGAATAATGAAGAACACCTTTTTGATTCATAAAAGGGCAAGGAAGTAATTAATTTGGTGTTTGAGGGGTTATATGATAATTTCTGGAAGTTACGGTGGTAAAAGTAGAAATATTAAAAGTTACGGGTGGTAAAAAGTGAATTTTAAAGGTTAAAAGTAAAAGTAAGTTAATTTTCGAAAATTTAATGATAAAATAATAAAAAATAATAAAATATTAAATAATAATATTTAATTAAAAATAATATTTTAATAAAAATAATAAAATAATACGGAAAAGGCAGTTTTCTGTAAAAGCTTTAGAAAGACAACTTTAAGCGCAGAATTTCATAATTACCTTCATAAAACACTTAGGGAGTGGTAAAAACATATTAGTGAGGCAAAGATAAATAAAAGATAAAAAGTTGAAGAAAAGATAAAAATCGAAGAAAAAGTCTGTAAAGTTTTAATGACAGAAAAACAGACAGAGACTAGTGAACGAACTAGGGCAACATAGTTAGTCCTGGAATTGCGAATAGGGTTATGTATTATATGAAAAGTTAAACTGTTTCAGTATAGACTTAATGAACCTATACTTGGGACAGACTAACTATTCATACCGAAATTTACATAAGCTATAAATACATACGTTAAACAGAGAAATCAGAGCAGAGTAAAAAAACACAGAGAACAGAGTAACCAGAGTAGAGTAAAGGGATACAGAGAAAAGAGTAATCAGAGCAAAGTAAAAAGACAAAGAGAAAAGAGTAATGTGATAAAGAGAAATGGTTTGAATTAAGATGTTGTAAAAGTGAAAGATGTAAAGTTTGTACAGTATGATTGAACAGAGAAAGAAAGAGGTACTGCATAAGAATGTGAAAATGATGATGAATAATGAGAATGATGATGAATGATGATAATGAGAATGATTATGTGATGATTCGTTGCTTGAGGCAACCCAAGAGATATTTATTTATTGCTTGAGGCAACCCAAGAGATGTGTTTATTCATTTGTTGCGTTAAGGCAACTCCAGATATACTTGTATGATCATCTGCTGCAGTGAGGCAGTCAGATAGATAATGGTGTGATCACTGAGAACGCTTTCCTACGGTACAGATCCATATTTTATTTCTGTAAGGCAGAGGGGTTATTTCCTGCTACAGAAGTACCGTGACCACCTGTTCCATTTCTGTAGTGGCAGAGGGGTTATTTCCTGTATACAGAAGGTGTGTCGGCGTACATCCCTGCAGTGGTAGATGTGTTATTTCCTGCGTGCAGTGGACCCTGTGGTGGCAGAGGGGTTATTTCCTGTACACAGGGGTATAGCCAATAGGAAAGCCTTATCCAGATAGAGGTTGCTGGATAACGTCGGGAGCGGGTTAGTAACCGACAAATGAGCTCATTACCTGCACTAGGGCTAGACATGCATCATATTTGGTTGCGCATTTACTCTGTTATGGTTGTTATTTGAATGTATGATTTCTTTGTTTGTATTCTATTCACTGTGTCTGTGTTTTATTTTCTTGTATTCTCTTGTTTTTGTTTTGCTTTCTATTTTCTCTATTTTCTCTAGTTTTCTGCTTCTTCTGTTCACTACTTCTCGGTATTCTGCTATTTATCTGCTAAACAACACAGAATTAATGAACTTAACTAATAACCCCGACCCTACTAAGAACTCTCCAGTTCTTACCCCTTCTCTCTCCCTTCCCCCTTCAGATGGAAGCAAGAGTTCCTCTCCGTAGTTCGCTGACGATCGTTTGCGAAAAGGATTCCGCTCTAGGTAGTCTTCTGAGTCTAGGGTGAATCCCGTTCTCTGTTTATATGTATATACTGTGAGACCAGCCAATGTCTGCACCCTGTTTGTACGTGAACTTTAACCTAAATCCTATGTACGAGACTCCTGTTGTGTGGCTACTTGATGAGGTACCAGAGAGATGTCCTATGGCAATGTCTGATCGTGCAGAGGAGTAGCAGATGATGTTCTACCTTTTGGTGACGTTTCACCTGACTTGAGTTTTGAAGACTTAGAATGCACTTTCCCTCGCTTTAGTAGTTTAGAGGGACTAGGCGAGTATAGAGTCTAGGCTAGCCTGGGCGCCAGCTTAAGGACTTCTTGAACAGGTCAGGACCTGGGCTGTTGTATGTATATATATGTATATAGATATTATTTAGCTATATCTAGGGGCGTTCTAACTAACAGTCTATTTTCTAATAAAGGCTGGATAACTGAATGTTGCTAGCTACTTGTGATGTATTTATGTGTGGTTGCTTATAATTGTTTTATCTGTTATCAGCTGTGAGTTGATTATGAATGATTCTGTCTATTGATCCAAATGTTTTCAAAAAAAAAAAAAGTACCTCGCTAACTAACTACGCTTTTAACAACAAATCAGGCTCATATAATAAATAATAGATAATAATTAGGATGACAAATTGGTAGCACTCAGTTTCTGGTATGTCCTAGGCGTACTGAAAATTGGGTCGTTACAATTTGGTATCAGAGCAGTTCATTCCCAGTAAAGCCTGGGAAGTGGACTGACTATGCTTCATTGCATACTCTGCTTGTGTGTCTCACGCCATTAGGGTATCTTTAAGATACATTTGGCATGAATGTCTATGAGTGCTTATTTTGGGAATGTTCGTGCCTTACTTGAAATATTAAGATTGATCACCTTAATGTTGATTGTTTGGTGCGGATAGGACCTTAATGACTGCGAATAGACATAGTTTAATCGAGTTCCGAATGATGAATCGATGCGAGGCACAGCTATCCTCATAGCTGTTATGATCTCCATGGTTATGGTTATGTTATATTTGGATGCTGTAAGAAACGAGCGCTTATTTTACTTGTGAGGAATCTGGACACACAGCTAGGATGTACCCAAGAAAGTTTTTTTGGAATCTAGTGCGAACCCAGCAACAAGGTCGAGTGTTTGCCATGACTGCTGATGATGCTATGCAATCAGACGCCCTGATCCAAGGTCAGTGTATTGTCAAAGATCAATTTCTAACTGTACTGTATGACTCGGGTGCATCGCATTCCTTTGTTTCTTTAACTATTGCTCGTGAGTTGGGACTAGATTTCTCTGAGTTGAACTTTGATCTGATTGTCCATACGCCTGCATCCCAAAATGCTTTGACCAGTTTAGTGTGCCTGCAAGTACCATTCGCTATTAGGAACAGGACTTTTATACATGATCTAATCTGTTTGCCTCTATGTGGTTTAGAAGTTATTTTAGGATTAGATTTTGTTATCTAAGTATCATGTTTTCCTTGATTATTTTAAAAGAACTATTGTTATTCCATCTGATAGTCTATGTACTAAACCATTTCTGTCCCACACCTTATATCTGAATTCTGTAAGAGTTACCTTAGGCGGGAGTGATTATGAGGGGTATGTTCTGTTAGTGGCTAGCTCAAATGATAGTGAACTAAGCTTAGAACGAATCCGAGTGGTGAAGGAATTTCCTGATGTTTTCGCAGACGACATACCTGAGTTTCCTCCTTAGTGAGAGATAGAATTCAGCATTAAACTAGTACCTGAAACCGGACCAATTTCCATAGCACCGTGCCGGATGTCACCACTGGAACTTACAAAGTTGAAGAAGTAGTTGGATGAGCTACTTGGAAAGGAATTTATTCGTCCTAGTGCATCATCTTGGGGAGCTCCAGTATTGCTAGTAAAGAAGAAGGACGGTGGAATCAGACTTTGCGTAGATTACCGACAGCTAAAAAAAGACACTATCAAGAACAAGTATCCATTTCAACGGATAGATGATTTGATGGATCAGTTGGAAGGTGCAACTGTGTTCTCGAAGATTGATTTGCGATCGAGCTATCACTAGATTTGAGTGAAAGAATCAGATATACCGAAGACTGTATTTAGAACTCGTTATGGTCACTATGAGTATACGGTTATGTCGTTTGGACTAACTAATGCTCCTACGATTTTCATGGATTACATGAATCGTATTTTCCGTCCATACCTTGATCAGTTTGTAGTAGTTTTCATAGACGATATTCTCATCTATTCGAAGACAGAAAGAGTGCATGAAGAGCATCTAAGGACTGTATTGCAGACACTGAGGACTCGGAAGTTATATGATAAACTATCAAAGTGAAAATTCTGGACAGCGAAGGCGGATGGAGTTCCTGAAGGACTATGATTTTAAGTTAAGTTATCACCCAGGAAAAGCGAACGTGGTGGCAGACGCTTTGAGCAGGAAGAATTTGAATATCTCTTGGATGATGATAAAGGAAGAAAAGTTACTCGCGGAATTTGAGGACCTTAAATTGGCTATGACTGAGACGTCAAGTGGAGTCCGTTTGGCCCAATTGCATATAACACCAGATTTTAAGATTAGGATTCAGCAAGCACAAGCACAGGATTCAGAAATGATGACGATGCTGAGACGGATGAAAGTAGAGGAACCAGAAGCTGTAAGACTAGATCGTAGCAGCCTCTGGAGATATAAGAACAGAATTTGTGTGCCTAGCTCTGGAGATTTGCGGCAAAGGATTCTTGCAGAAGCTCATCAAAGTATATTTTCTATGCATCCTGGAGTAACAAAGATGTATCAAGGATTTGAAACAAATGTTCTGGTAGCCGGGCTTGAAGAAAGAGGTAGCTGATTATGTCTCAAAATGTTTAACCTGCCAGAAGGTGAAGGTGGAACACCAGAAACCGTCAGGAACCCTGCAACCCTTGGAAATACCATAATGGAAATAGGAGCAGATCACTACGGATTTTGTCACGGGATTGCCAAGGACCTCAACAGGACACGATGCTATTTGGGTAATTGTGGACAGGTTAACAGAATCAACATATTTTCTTCCGATTCGAGTTGACTATACTTTAGAAAGGCTAGCACGAATATATATTCAAGAAAACATACGACTACATGAGATACCTTCGTAAATTGTCTCAGATCAAGTTTCGAGGTTTACTACTAGATTTTGGGGAGCTTTTCAGAAAGCGTTCGAAACAGAATTGCACACGAGTATAGCATACTATCCTCAGATAGACGGACAATCAGAGCAGACAATCCAGACGTTAGAAGACATGTTACGATCATGTATGATAGACAACCAAAGCAGCTGGGATAAGTATTTGCTGTTGGTCGAATTTGTCTACAACAACAGTTGCCAATAAAGTATCGGGATGGCCCCATATGAAGCTCTCTACGGAAGGAGATGTCAGACACCATTGTGTTGGAATGATGATGGGGAACCTAGTGTCTTAGGTCCAAACTTAGTGTAAGAAACTACTGAGAAGATAAAGGAGATTCGTCGAAAGATCCAGACGGCACAAGGCCGACAAAAGAGCTATGCCGATAATAGACGTAGACCCTTAGAGTTTAGTGAGGGAGATCATGTCTTTCTAGAAGTAACTTCGATTACTGGAATAGGTAGAGCCCTTAAGACTAAGAAGCTTAACCCACGATACATAGAACCTTTCCAAATACTTAAAAGAGTCGGTCTAGTAGCTTATCAAATAGCCCTTCCTCCTTATTTATCAAACCTTCATGATGTTTTTTTTTTATGTCTCGCAACTTAAGAAATATGTTCCCGATGATAGTCACGTTTCACAACCAGAAACAATACAGTTATACAATGATTTGACATATCAAGCATCACCAGTTCAGATCGTAGAAAGAAGTGATAAGCAGCTAAGAGGCAAGACTGTTCGCTTAGTCAAAGTAGCATGGGAACCAAGAGGAGAAGAAGAGCACACTTGGGAATTGGAAGATAAGATGAGAGCTAATTACTCGCATCTATTCTCAGGTAACTGAAATTTTGAGGGCAAAATTTTCTTTTAGGAGGGTAGAATGTAACAACCCCGGTTTTCGAGAACGCAAAATCTTTTCTGAAAGTACGGATTTCTCCAGAAGATCAGTAAAGGGAAAACCTTTGATATATCATCAAGTATCTCAATCCTCATTGTCATTATGTCATCTTTAAGTTAGAACCTTTTCTGAGACAAGCTCGATAACGCAGTCACGAAGAACCTGGTTTTTGAACCGTATTGGTTAGAAGTTTTGATTTGTTTTTTTTAAATAGTCTCAGTTTGACGAATCGGACTCGATTTATGAGAGAAGAGAGATAATAGGATGATATTATCATTATATTAGTATTAGAAGCTTCTTGAATAATATTATAAGGTTACCTGGTCAGTTTTAGTTAAAAACAGAAAATTGGTTTAACCGGGTTTACGATTTACTGGTGCATCTTAGCACCAACACTCTCTGATGAATTTAGCAATGCTAAGGCCTCATTATACATGTAATATTCTCATAATAAATATGTTACTAGTGTCATTTATGCTAGTAGTTCAGAAAATAATTTTTAGAGATGTTTTTACGAGTGTTCTGATACACCTAGTTTTAGTAGTTGTACACCAGAGATATTTTAATATTATTTTAATCCACCTCCAAGCCAACCAATCACAACTCACCCTACACCCCCAAGACACTCCAAGGCTGGTCATTTACTCCCTTTGGCCGAAATTGAAAGGAGAGAAAAGAGAGAAACTTTCATGAACACTTAATCTTCAAAGCTTGATTTCTTCTGAACCAAAACTCAAATCAAAACTCCAATTTCACCAAAATGATCCTCTCTTCTTCCTCTACATAACCATGCAACTTATCAAGGATGGAAATAAGGTGAGATGGCTGTCTCCCTCCCATTTCAATTCGGTTTTCAAGGAAAACCATGCAAAACATGTGTTCTCTTGATGTTCTTCCTTAGGAATCATGCTTAACTTGACTTGAGGGCCAAGAAACGTTAATTTCCAGCAAGTCTAAGGTGAGATATCTCTTCCTAACATGCTGAGGGAGATTTGGTCAGTTGAGAGTTTGTCAATTTAAAGTTGTTCTTGATGTGTTTTAGGAGGAAAAAGTGCTTAAGGACCACCTGAAAGTCTAACTGAATTAGGAGCAGCAAAACCAGGTAGGGTGTCACGAAATTAATCTTGATTATTTGTGTTTGAGTTGTGTGAATGTTGTATAAATTGGCTGTGCTAAAAATTGGTTGCTTATATGATTGATTCTTGGTGAAAATTTGGTGAAATTTTGATGAAATTTGATGAAATTCAAGCTTTAAAGTTCATGTTCTTGGGCAGATGGAAAAACGAAAACCTAAGCTTAAATTGAGGTTCAATTTGTGTTGAAATCATGTAGAAAAGATGGGGTTTTAATGGCTGCTAATTTATTATGAATTATAGTAAAAATCGGTTGCCGAAAAGACTGAAAAACGGGTAAAAACAGAGAAAGAATCTGAAGAATTTATGAAGAACATGAAGAACACTTTGAGTGTGGTGAAGAACAATGAAGAACACCTTTTTGATTCATAAAAGGGCAAGGAAGTAATTAATTTGGTGTTTGAGGGGTTATATGGTAATTTCTGGAAGTTAGGGTGGTAAAAGTAGAAATATTAAAAGTTACGGGTGGTAAAAAGTGAATTTTAAAGGTTAAAAGTAAAAGTAAGTTAATTTTCGAAAATTTAATGATAAAATAATAAAAAATAATAAAATATTAAATAATAATATTTAATTAAAAATAATATTTTAATAAAAATAATAAAATAATGCGGAAAAGGCAGTTTTCTGTAAAAGTTTTAGAAAGACAACTTTAAGCGCAGAATTTCATAATTACCTTCATAAAACACTTAGGGAGTGGTAAAAACATATTAGTGAGGCAAAGATAAATAAAAGATAAAAAGTTGAAGAAAAGATAAAAATCGAAGAAAAAGTCTGTAAAGTTTTAATGACAGAAAAACAGACAGAGACTAGTGAAAGAACTAGGGCAACATAGTTAGTCCTGGAATTGCGAATAGGGTTATGTATTATATGAAAAGTTAAACTGTTTTAGTATAGACTTAATGAACCTATACTTGGGACAGACTAACTATTCATACCGAAATTTACATAAGCTTTAAATACATATGTTAAACAGAGAAATCAGAGCAGAGTAAAGAAACACAGAGAACAGAGTAACCAGAGTAGAGTAAAGGGATACAGAGAAAAGAGTAATCAGAGCAAAGTAAAAAGACAAAGAGAAAAGAGTAATGTGATAAAGAGAAATGGTTTGAATTAAGATGTTGTAAAAGTGAAAGATGTAAAGTTTGTACAGTATGATTGAACAGAGAAAGAAAGAGGTACTGCATAAGAATGTGAAAATGATGATGAATAATGAGAATGATGATGAATGATGATAATGAGAATGATTATGTGATGATTTGTTGCTTGAGGCAACCCAAGAGATATTTATTTGTTGCTTGAGGCAACCCAAGAGATGTGTTTATTCATTTGTTGCGTTAAGGCAACTCCAGATATACTTGTATGATCATCTGCTGCAGTGAGGCAGTCAGATAGATAATGGTATGATCACTGAGAACGCTTTCCTACGGTACAGATCCATATTTTATTTCTGTAAGGCAGAGGGGTTATTTCCTGCTACAGAAGTACCGTGACCACCTGTTCCATTTCTGTAGTGGCAGAGGGGTTATTTCCTGTATACAGAAGGTGTGTCGGCGTACATCCCTGCAGTGGCAGATGTGTTATTTCCTGCGTGCAGTGGACCCTGTGGTGGCAGAGGGGTTATTTCCTGCACACAGGGGTATAGCCAATAGGAAAGCCTTATCCAGACAGAGGTTGCTGGATAACGTCGGGAGCGGGTTAGTAACCGACAAATGAGCTCATTACCTGCACTAGGGCTAGACATGCATCATATTTGGTTGCGCATTTACTCTGTTATGGTTGTTGTTTGAATGTATGATTTCTTTGTTTGTATTCTATTCACTGTGTCTGTGTTTTATTTTCTTGTATTCTCTTGTTTTTGTTTTGCTTTCTTTTTTCTCTGTTTTCTCTAGTTTTCTGCTTCTTCTGTTCACTACTCTCGGTATTCTGCTATTTATCTGCTAAACAACACAGAATTAATGAACTTAACTAATAACCCCGACCCCACTAAGAACTCCCCAGTTCTTACCCCTTCTCTCTCCCTTCCCCCTTCAGATGGAAGCAAGAGTTCCTCTCCGTAGTTCGCTGACGATCGTTTGCGAAAAGGATTCCGCTCTAGGTAGTCTTCTGAGTCTAGGGTGAATCCCGTTCTCTGTTTATATGTATATACTGTGAGACCAGCCAATGTCTGCACCCTGTTTGTACGTGAACTTTAACCTAAATCCTATGTACGAGACTCCTGTTGTGTGGCTACTTGATGAGGTACCAGAGAGATGTCCTATGGCAATGTCTGATCGTGCAGAGGAGTAGCAGATGATGTTCTACCTTTTGGTGACGTTCCACCTGACTTGAGTTTTGAAGACTTAGAATGCACTTTCCCTCACTTTAGTAGTTTAGAGGGACTAGGCGAGTATAGAGTCTAGGCTAGCCTGGGCGCCAGCTTAGGGACTTCTTGAACAGGTCAGGACCTGGGATGTTGTATGTATATATATGTATATAGATATTATTTAGCTATATCTAGGGGCGTTCTAACTAATAGTCTATTTTCTAATAAAGGCTGGATAACTGAATGTTGCTAGCTAGTTGTGATGTATTTATGTGTGGTTGCTTATAACTGTTTTATCTGTTATCAGCTGTGAGTTGATTATGAATGATTCCGTCTATTGATCCAAATGTTTTCAAAAAAAAAAAGTACCTCGCTAACTAACTACGCTTTTAACAACGAATCAGGCTCATATAATAAATAATAGATAATAATTAGGATGACAAATTGGTAGCACTCAGTTTCTGGTATGTCCTAGGCATACTGAAAATTGGGTCGTTACAAAATGCTTTTCAAGTTGATTCTTTTAAAGCTTTGAGATTGAGTTTAACCCGTTGAGAATTTATTTGAGTTAATTTTATTGAGAATGTGAAAAATAGAATCCACTCTTGAATTCAGCCCGGCTTGCTTTAAATGATCTGGTTTGATAAATGATTGTTGCTGAACCGTTTCTTTAAAGCTTTGGAAATGAGTTAATTCAGTTGATATTGGTGTGATTTTGAAACAGTTTTCTTGAGATATGCCAATGAGGCGACTGTTGGATTTAGCTTGATTTTGAATTGATTTTGGATTCTAGACTGTTGAAAAGGATTGTGGAACGGTTTAGTTCGGACCCGAACCGGGTGGCAAAGTCCAAGTTTTAGGGGAGATGCTGCCGAAATTTCTATAACATCCGAGTCTTTATTGAAATGTTGTTTGGAAAAATGATGAGTTAAAGACTTATACTATTTTATTTGAATTATCAAGAAAAGGATGATTCATGCTTTTGAAATGAATTACTAAAGAGGAAATTGTGATTTAGTCTTGCTTCTTAAGAAAGGCATTGTATCTCTTTCAGGGGAAAGTTATTTAGATGAAACTTATGTTTTAAAGCTATTTTAAGTGTGACAAGGGCAATGCCTTTGAATTTGACTTGAGGGTTTCAATTAGAGGAATTTCAATGACTTTGAAAGAACTTGAATGTCTATTGACAAGTTTCATTTTGAAATGTTTTGAGAAAGGTTTTAAGTACTCTTCGAATTCTGAATTCTTGCAAGACTAAAACAATTTTGAACAGTTGAAACGTTCTAGAATTTATCATAGATGTTGAAGTTGGTTTTGCCTAAGTAAAGGAAACGGCTTTGAAAGAAGTAAATGATTACGTGACTCGGTTTGGCTTAGATCCTATTTTATTACTCAAATCGAAAAGCCAATGTTTTAATGATTTTAAATGAATTTGGCGAAATGAGTTATGCTATTCTTCCCTAAGGACTTGGGACTCTGCCGAGGAACTTTTGTTACAAAAATCCCATTGTTGGATGGGTGATTTTGAATGTTTCAAAAGGAATCTTTAACTTTCCATGGTTTTGGAAGTTTTGGAAAGAGGAAGCCGAGAGTGGCTTGTTTTAAAAAGGGGAATTTTCCTTGAGTAAAAGTGGCTTATGAGCCTGAGATAGTTTGAGAAATGAGATCTTTAAAGGCAAGGCTGAAAAGAGTTGAAATCTGATTTCAAAGTGAAATGAACTGAAAAAAGTGATTTATGGCTTAAATGCCGGTTTTATGAATTTGATGATGTTGAATGGTGGAAGTGTTGTTTTGTTGTGAGCCGGAATGGCTGTGTATGATTATGAATAATGGCTGGTTCTGGATTGAACCGTGAGTTGGAATGGCTGTGTATGATTATCAATATTGGCTGGTTCTGGATTGGACCGTGAGCCGGATGGCTGAGATGGATGTTGATCCATGGCTGAGAATGAATGCATATATGCTGAGATATTGATAATTGTGATGTTGCACTTCCACTATCGGAGATAAGAGTTTTCCTGGGAGAAAGCAGTGGCTAGCCACCACGTGCTCCAGGTTGAGACTCGAAGCTCTTTTGACCCTATGTCGTCAGGGTGGCCGGGCACTGTGAAAGCCCCGAATGAGCTCACCCCCATAAATATTCACCAGTGAGGGTGATGGATATGGATCATGATTATGATCAAGTTTATATTGAGTATAACTCGAGTTGGGGAGACACGATAGAGGGACAGTTCAATGGTTAGCTACCAGGACTTGTCGGGTTGGCTCTATAACCGACAGATGATATCATCAGCCACTAGGGACAAGCATGCATCATATGCATCTATGTGACATTGTTTGGGTGTGCATATTGTACTTGGTTTGCCTTGTGATTACTTGTGATTAACTGCTATTTGTTCTACTTGCTGTGACTGTTTGTTTGTGCTTGAACTTCCTATCTGTGTTTGCAACTGGAACTTTGTTGGATTGTGGTGATTGGTTGATGGTTGGATTGTTTGGGCCTAGGGCCGTGGTTAAAATGAGATGGACCGGTGGTTGGTTTCGGTTTTGTGTGTTTCTGGTTTGGAAAAATATGAAAGGCTATTTTGGTTCAGCATAAATAAATCTTTTTGAAAGGCTTTTGAGTTTTTGAGAATTGAACGGTTCTTCTTTCAGAAAAGATTTTCAGACTTTACTTTTATTATAAACCGTTGTTTTTGAAAAGGAGGCATAAGACGGTTATCAATCACTAGTACGGTTTATCTTCACGTATCCTATTACAGTAATTCCCAAAAACCCTCTACTGAGAACCCTTTCGAGGATGATGTTCTCACCCCCCGTACATTTTTTCCCTTTCAGGATATGGGCGCAGAAGTCACAAAGAGTTTATTTAGTTGTTGTTGAAAAGCTCTGTATTGCTTTAGATTATTACTTATTATACCCTCGCCTTTATCTTGATATATTCTGTAAGAGGGATAGGAATTGTATTGGGTAATGCTTGTAATATTATTTATATATATATATATATATATATATATATATATATATATATATATATATATGTGTGTATATATATGGATGTACTCTTTGTGAGTTGTTGTAAGTGTATTGAATGTATGGATGTACGTTGTATAGCAAAAGTATTTTTGGGAACGGTATTGCGGTTTAAAGTTTGAAACAGGCTCATACTTTAGTATTAAATAATATAAGTGTCGTCGTAATGTCCGAGCTATCAGAATCGCGCAGCCGGAAGCGTGAACTTTGGTAGTTAGGGTGTTATAATTTATGTATTTTAAATAAAAAAATTTTAATTTTATATATAGATATCATTTCATAAGCACTAGTTTGTATGAAAATAATTTATTTTTTTGTTGATAAAAAATAAACTAAAAAAATAAGAGAAAGAAATTTATCCAAAATAAGTTTATAAACCACAAAGATATAGTTTTGAATTTTTTCAACTTTGTTTATATTAAATTATTAATAAAATACTTCTTGCTATGCTTTCTTCCTCTTCGTTTTGTTGCTGCTATGCTATATTGCTATCTGAGAATTGGCGATTTTTTTTATTAAACATGACATTGGAGTAAAAAATGACGTGTTCTCATTGCAATTTAACTCATGTTTGTTTCAAAATTTTCTTTTTTATTATTTTTTTTTGTCTCGGTGCATCGAATCAATGCCCATTCTTGTTGATGTGTTTTATACTTTTATTCATTGACTATTAAAAAAAATATAAAAATATAAAAAGTTGAGAAATCGTGTGACAGTGTATAAAGAGTATTGGAGTTTGTGTCCGTGGATCGCCATATCTTGTGCAACGTGCATATTATTATTATTATTATTATTATTATTATTATTATTATTATTATTATTATTATTATTATTATTATTATTATTATTGGAGTTTGTGTCCGTGGATTGCCATATCTTGTGCAACGTGCATATTATTATTATTATTATTATTATTATTATTATTATTATTATTATTATTATTATTATTATTATTATTAATGAATGAACTCGTGTTAAGCATGGAAATTAAAAATTACATAATATATACATAATGGTTTATTAACATCTTGCATTATATAATAGAAAAAAAAAACTACATGAAAATAAGAATAGTACCATGTCCAGCACAAAATATAAATAAATGGATGCTGTATTACCAGATTTAATAAATTACTTTCATTCAAATAAAGGTTATGATTAATAGATAAATTAAACATATATATTACAAAAAAAAAAATTGAACTTTTACTAAATAATCAAACAATTATGTTTTATCCAAAATGTTAGAGGAAAATTACAATTAATTTTAAAGAAAAATTCATAAATAAAAAATAATAAGGTAAATTACAATTAACTTTAGAAAAAAAATTATAAATAAAAAAATAGTGAAAAAAATAAATAAATGTAAAGATAAAATTGTTATGATAAAATTGTTTGGACATTAAAAATTATATAAAGATTAGGTTTTGATAGTAGTAAGTGGTTAAATAATATTATCCAAAAAAAAAAGAACCTAATAGAAAAGAGAATTGACAAATAGAACTAAAATTAAAGAATTAAATTTATGACAAAGAAATGATCATATTAAATAAAAAAATATTAATTATCAAAAATAAAAATATAAATTATAAAATGTGAAAATAAATAATTAATTAAAGTTTTAATAATATGAAAATTAAACATGATGTAACATGTAATAGCAATGAGGAAAATGAAATATATATATCTCTCAAAAATAGTATATTTTTTTTGGAATTTGAAAATTAAAAAGTACAAATTGATATATCCTTATGAATGAGTCAACTATAAATAATTAAATATAATAAAAACAGAATCATGTGATTTAGTTCAAGATTTACATGAACATTCTAATATTGTCTATATAAGGTAATAAGTTTTAGAAGAAAATCAAAGAGAATTTTTACTTACAAGTGTTTTGTATTTACAAGCTTTACAAGTTTGAAGAGAACAAAATCCACTAAACGTGCTATTTATGTTATGTACCTCTTTAAAAGACTTTTAAATCAATTAAAATCAATTAACGCGCAAATATATAACTACTATGTTTCAAAAGATTTCGTTTCTTTTTTTGAGTTTCTTGCCAAATTTGTTGGATCTCCTTCGTGCGTTCTTTCTTTGCTTCTTTTTTTTTTCGATTTTCATGGTTTCTGAAATCAAGCTTTGAAATCGTTTTAAAGATAATAGAACTTCAGAAATACACCCAAACGATTACATAAATACACCCAAACGATTATAGAAATACACCCAAATGATTACAGAAATACACCCAAACGGTTACAAAAAGGATTACAGAAATACACCCAAACAGTTACAAAAATACACCAAAGGATTACAGAAATACACCCAAAGAAATTAAGAAATACACCTAAAACATGGGGAGACAGTATATTTCTTTTTGAAATCTTTTAATGTTTTGCTGGTTAAGGATGAGGCACATGACAGAAACAATCTAGAAGAAAAACCTAGAAGAACAGTAAAACAGTACCTTGAATAATGTTTCTTCGTTTTTTCTGGTGATTTTTGATGGAGATTTGTATCTTTTCTTCTTGATTTCTTCTACTCTTCGCGAGGAGTTAGAACGTTTCTGCATAATCATAATTTGTTTCGAATGTCCCTTAAATCTTGACGGTTTGCGTTTTGATTGAGGAAGAAGAGGAAGAGTGAATGTGTTGTGGAAGGGTGATTAAGGCGCGTGCGTTGGACGCTTGATTCTAAAAGAGTGGTGCGCATGCTTTTTTCTTGAACTTGAAACAATTTGTATAGGTTGTAAGTCAAAAAGACTTGTATGTGTAGCAGGCCTGAAAATCAAAATATGAAATAAACCAAATAAAAAAAAGCAATTAAAGTATAAAAAATAAAAACATGTGATATGTAATAATATATTTTGATTATTGGAAAGTTAAACTAAAATATAGTGATATATGATGTGATTATCATATAAATTAGATGGTACAAAAAATATGCTTTCACCATTCAATGTAACAAAAATAATCTATTGATGGAAAATGTAATCTACAAAAAGATTAAAAGAATGATGGTCATCCCTAATTATTTCTACATGATTTTTTAATTTTAATATATTACATAGGTACTTAGATGATATAATTAGCATTACTATTAGAAGATATGAGATTTGGGATCAAATATACCTTAGATACTGAACATTAAAAAAAATATATACGGATTAAGCTACTACTATTATTTATAATGTATTGATAAATGGTGTCTAAAATAACAGAAAGAAGGAAGTGTTAAAAAATAGGATATGATATAATTAAAAATATAGAGTAGTAAAATTACATATGTTCAATGAAAACACAGCACATGCATAGCTGTAAATACAATGTTTGGAAAGAAAACATAATTATAATAAATATGAGAAGAGAAAAAAGTTCTAATCATCCTCTAGCAAACTCTAAATAATAAAGGGTCACTTTTTTAAAATCTCAGCATACATTAACCTCCTGAAATGAACAAAAAGAAATTAATGATTAAATAAATTATATTCAAAATCAACTATATAAAGACAACCAATTACACATTTAATTGAGTTTTTAAGGTGTCTAATTCATTAGCAAAGCAACCAACAATCTTCTGACTTTCTTTACTGAAGATTGAGACATAAGCCTCCCCACTATCATCAGCAACTTTTATAGCCATAATGTATCTAAAAGAGGACAAACTAAATTTTAATAACATTTTATAATATAAACTTCTTTTCAGAATAAAGATTTCAAAAGTTGAATTTTCTTAAACTGCATTATTCATCATTTTTTGGCAACCTTCACACCAATACCCAACATAGATGCTCTCTCTCTACGACTTTTTTTGTTGCAAGTTTTGCAAGCATGATACCACATTGCTTGTCTGAATTTATGAAGCTTATGTATCTTTTAAGGCTGAAAAATGAAGGTTGTGAGAATAACAAATTAGAAAATCCAATCAATTTGCAAAACTTCAAAAATTTGAATTTCCTGATAAAAACATACACATACTGGAACTATTTAAACTATTATAACACTATAGGAAGTTAGAACTCAATGAATGCACAATTCAATTCTAGTCTTGATTAACCATTAAGAAACTTTGAAATTCTATGGTACACTTAATTTATCTCTTTGTACATAATGTTCAATCACAAATGTTAGTACTAACGCCTAAACACCATGTATGTAAAGAGAACGTGTAACTTAGCATGATAAGACATATAGCCCTGCTGTTTATTTTTTCTCTATCACTATCATTCTCCTAATCTCCTAGAAGTCTTTTTAATGAGTTTCCTGGTGCGAAATTTAAAGTCCACAAACTAACTGGCAAATGCACCGGGTCGTACTAAGTAATACTTCAGGTGAGTGAGGGCCGATCCTACGAGGATTGATGAATTAAGCAACAATGATTAAGTGACTGACTTAGTTAGACAAACAGAAAAGATTGTTGAGAGTTCAATTGCATCAAACAGTAATTCAGAGAATCAGAAAATAAGCAGTAAATTGAGGTGAAATATATATAGAGAAAACGGTTAAGGTTTCAGAGATATCTATCTTTCGGATTGACTTTTCTTATTAACTATTTTAATCATGCAAGATTCAATTCATGGCAAACTATATGTGATTAAACCCTAATTCCTTAGACTTTTTTAGTCTCCTCTAACTTTCATCAACCGCCAATTCCTTGGTCACTTGATTCCAATTAGAGGGTGAAGTTCAATTCTAGTTTATATGCCACAGAAACCCTAATTACCTAAATATAAGAGGATTATATTTCATGTATTCCATTAAGTCCAAATAATTAGAAATTTAGGAGAAATTGTTTTCAAACTGTTGTTCAAGTAAAGAGTTTTTCCAAGTTATACAAGAACTCAATTAGAACAAGGGTCATACTTCCGTTCCACCCAAATTCATAAGATAAAGAACGAAAACAATTCTTGAAATAGAAATCAGTACATGAATTAAAATAAAAAAAATAATAGTATCAATCCATACAATAGACAGAGCTCCTAACCTTAATTAACAGTGGAGGTTTAGTTGTTCATGGTTCAGAGAGAAAATAAGGATTCTAAAAAACTGTCAATTGCGGAATGAGGTAGAAGAGAAGAGAGGAGCCCAAAAGACCGATTCTTTTCCCTTTTATATCTAATCCTAATTAATATAAATTATATTTCCTAAAACTAAATAATATCTTTTCCTATTTTAAAAATAAAATAAAATTTAATCAAAACTTAATAAATAATTCGTGCAGTTTTCACTTGGACGAATGGGGACCACTTGATATGCTAAAGGTGGCGCCAAACTTGGAGGCGTCGTTGAGGCCGTATGAAATCTTCAAGGTTTCCTTAGCTGGCGCCAAACTTGAGATGTCTCAAGTTTGGTTTCATCATCTACTTCTTGTATTCCTGGAGTCTGAGTGTGTGGCGCCAAACTTGGAGAATCCCAAGTTTGGTGCCGTTGAGACCACATGTAATGGGAAAGTGTAGTGCTCCTGTTCTCCAAGTTTGGCGCCACCTCCTGATTTTGCTGCGACTTCGTTTCTTCACGCAAATTCTGTTAAATTCGTCCAAAATGCAACCTGAAATAAACAGAATTGTACACAACTCAAAGTAGCATTCATAGTGGCTAAATGATATTTAAATATTGATTAAACTTAACAATTTAAATACAAATTTACTAGAAAAAGATAGAAAAGATGCTCACACATCACTTCCTTCCTAATCTATCCATGCATTCTCTTTTCTTAATTATGTGCATCCTTTTTAAAAAATCTCATAACCTTGTGATGAAAAAAATCAAGTAATAATTTAATGATATATAACAACATATAGCCCTACTTTTGGTATTTTCTTCACAAAGCTCACCAAATGATACCTAAATTTGAAATTGTACTAAATTTCATTCACATCACCAAAAAACACCACAGAACATAGTTCAAAATGTTAGAAAAATTCATGAGAAGATGATTGAGTCAAAGACAGAACCAAGGACTTGAGAAAGAAAGAGTAAAAATAAAATAAAATAAAACGAAGTACAGGAGTTCATGAACATTCCGAAAGACATAGGTTCCAATGACATCAATGCCTCCTTCTTTCGCCTTGTGAATTAAAATCTTTTCACATCTGCACATAACCCCATTTCCAACACAAAAAAACAAACACCAACAACCCAAGAATTTGGTAAAAATTTTAATTTTATATATTTTCTTTTGTTGAAGATAAGAAATAAGAAATAAGAAGTGAGATAAAGAAGAAGAGACCATTACATTAGGGGTACTTCTGGAATAATATATGGAGCCATAGAAACTGCTATCACTGCCTATTTGCTGTCGAATCCCATAATCATCACCATTGATCATCTCGGCAGCCTCACATAACGGCACAGCAACATCATTCTTATCTTCATAAAAAGCCTGGATGATAGGTGAAAGAGAAAGGGGGATACAACATTAAAATGTGAATAAAAAGAAAGATGGATTACGTTAATGATGATAGAGAAAGCAAAGGATTGGAAAATGAAAGAAGTTAAGAAAAAGTGTTAGAAGAGAAAGGACAAGAATTAAATTAGGTTAGGGAATAAAAAATGGAAGAAGTAACCAACATAAAGAGGATGTGAAGAGAAAACAAAAGAAATTGCTGCTGTTAAGATGATGGAGTACGGATGATCTAACAGGAGAGGGGACGTACACAACATCAACACCCACCATGAAACACGCTCCTTTTGTTCACAACTCATAAACTCCATTTATATACCTGAAACTCATAAGTCAAGAGATAAACAACCTTCCTTAAAATTGCCAAAAAAGAGGAAAGAAAACAAAACCTTTGGATGGTGGCTTTGGTGAACCAAGAAGCATTAAGGGCAGATGGAGAACGCAAGTGATATAAATTTGTAAACCTTATTTAGAGTTTGGTATAAATAGAGCAACAACCACATTTATATAAAGATACTTATCACAACAAACTTAAGCCAAAAAATAAATTAAAAAAAATAAAAAATCACAATTCTTTATAAATTATAAGATTTCAACTAAATAGAATCAAAGATTACATAAGCAAAAAAAAAAAAATGTAAGCCTCCAGATTACAAAGAACTTGGGTAAATAAGAACTTACCTATTTTCACTCTTTTTTTTTTTTTTGTGAGTGACTCTTTCTCTAATCTTGCCACTATTTCCAATGCCATCCACTTTTACCATAGCTTCAATTTTTCATGCTAAATGTATATTAAAAGAGAAATCTTAAAACCTTTTTATTTAATCAATCGAGAGAAACAACACAACCATGAGAATTTGATCCCAAAATTTAACTTTCAAATGATAAATCTTTAAAAAAAAAAGTGTTTTGAAAAAGAATAAAAATAATGGGTGATTAAGTAAACTACAGTGAAAGTATTGGTAATCCTAAAAACATATTCATATAATGGTTAATGTAGGTTCTTAGTCACATCACATCGTATATTTGATATGATGTGTATAGAGCTCCAATAGAAGTATAGAACAACAGCCATTCTGACAATCATATGTCTAGATTGAAATTTTCAACTCATTCAGCTTAAAAAAAGTAATCCAACTCAAAATTTATAATAAAATTAAATATTTAAAGAAATAAAACTCATTTTTTTTGTTTTAAAAAGACTTCAATTTGCTTTTATTACATGCTAATAATTAACTTTAATTTGAAATTCTCTCCCAACAAGCTTGTTATCGTAACTTACTTGAAATTTAAAATAAGTTAACACAACCTACATAGTTAAAGGGAAAGCTCTCACTAGAGGTGAGATGACAACTACAATATTCAAGTCCAAATTATTGTATGTAAATATTTAGTTAACATATTAGTTTTGCATCAAAACACTATGCGAATGCAATTTTTCTATTGAGGAAATTGAAATCCATAGAGAGCACAATCCAGCAATCAACTCTTTATTTATATTATTAATAAGTTAACCATATCAGAAAACTCACCTTAAAAAATAAAATCAAATCAAATAAAAGCAATCTTTTTCTTCCAAGAGTTTTCACAGAAAACAGAGTTATATCACTCAGAATATGAAGAAAACTTAAATGAATTTCTTGTGTAATCAACCCAAATAAACCCCAAAACACAAAAAATCTACTAAAATAATCCACAAAAGAGGAAAGAGAAAGAGAATGACACAAAATTAGAATCATAAACAATGAAAAAAATGAAAAAGGCAATGTTAGAACTCAATAGAAACACAAATACAACTTTGATAAAAATCAAATTGATTCAAAATGAGGAACAAAAAGAATTAAAGTGAACATAATTAAAATAGGGAAAACAATACAATCATTTGATATAAACCTTTCTAATCTTGTCACTAGAAGTGAGAGCAAGTGTTGGTTCTTAGAGATAAAATTGGCAACAACACCAAAAAAATACTCCGTTGGCAAAAAACTACAGGAATGAGAAGATAGTTTAGTCAAAACTAAAATGAGAGAAGAGATAAAACACTTAAATAGAGAAGGTAGCCACCTAGAGATTCTCTTTGAGAAAGCCAAGTGAGTTGAGGACATTATGAGCAAAGTCAAAAAAGAATATACTCAGTCTCCAACCAGCTGCAAACCCCTTCTTTTTAAGGAATGAATAAAATATATTTTCAGTTAAGCAAATCAACAAACACCACAAAATGCATTCCAATTCCAAAATTTAAAGTGAAAAAAAGGGCACATGTAATAAACCAATCATATTTAAATCACATGTCTATATTAAAATTTTCAACCCATTCACCTTAAAGCCTAAATTGTTTTTGGGCTTCCCTAGGGGAATGACGACCGTCCTCAAGTGTCTGAGCTTTTGAAAAAATTGATGATGTTCCTCTTAATCCTTTTGTGTTGCAACATGAAATTGTAAGCATTTTGATTAGAAAACTTGACTCAGACACTTCAGATACTTAAATATTGACAATTTAAATTTGAGAAACAAACGTAAGCTTTCTTATTAACATCATACTTTGTTGTAGCAAGCTTAGCCATATCAGCAAGTGTAACCTAAAGTACAGTAAAAAAAGTTATACTCCATGAAAAAGAATGTTAGTAATGACATAATGCACAAAAAATGGCAGACTTTAGGAAATTTTTATCCTATAAATTGTTTAAAATATTGGACACACCTAGACTTCGGAATCAAATAGATAATTTTTGTCTAGACCAAATTTAGCACTATAATGATTTCAAGCTCAATTATTCTAATATAAAGCATTTAAAAATAAACAAATAGTTCATACACAAAGTTCAAGCATCCAATATCTTGTCCATGAGAATCTTCATTTGCGTCTTTCATCATGATAATTGTAGTGCACAACATCACTCCTTTTCACCTAAAGTAACCAATATAACTATTGTCTCCTTTCAAGATTGTATTAATAATGAAATCAAAACAAAAGTAAATAACCAACCTTCAACTTCTCATGAGCTTCCTTCTTAATCTTTCCATGAATTCTCTTTCCTTAATTATGTGCATCCTTTTTTAAAGATCTCAAAATCTTGTGATGAAATAAAAAACCAAGTAATAATAATTTAACGATATACAACAACATATAAATGTGTAACAAATAAATTAACACTTATAACTTCGTTTAAGAAAACATGATTGATAGGCATTAACGGAAGCACTACAGCAAGCACAAATACAATGCACATACAAAAAAATGTCAAAAGAACAAAAGAAAAGGCATTTATAGTAATATATCAGCTACAAACGTATGCATAGTTTTATCAAATAATCAAATAATAAAAGGAACATATGAGGAAGTCATCCTTTGAACAACACGTTCACTAAATCATTATAGAGATTAGACCATTAAAGGAAGATGAAATTAAACAATAGACAACAGTAAAGGATGTTAGTACTTGGTGAAAACAATGGGTGCATTAAGTAAATTGCAATGATTTCAAAACAACAAATCAATTAAGGAAACTTTATCCATTAAAAAAAAGTAACCAAATTTGAAAGGATTTTCTACCTTGGATTCAGTTGCATAATGCATATTTCTTGTTCAAATAATGCACTGCCTAGATATACATAAACAAAGAACTGAAATTTTTAAATAGTCTTTACTTTTTCCAGAATCAGCACTATAATGAGCACTGAATCCAAGCTTCCTAGCATCATTCATTTTTAGAATAGCCTAAAACCTGAGCACGAAGTCGAATTATCCGGGCATCTCATTATTTTTTTTAAAAATGGTATCGGAAAGAAGAACACCACAGAAGCTCTAATTTGACACTAACACCAACGACAAAAATAACTAAAAAATTAAATATATATTGGGGCTTAAACAACAGATACCAATTTCATTGAAAAATCATAACTTTGTCAAAAGTTTTCAACGACAAACATTAAACCCAGAAAAAAAGAAGAAAGAAAGGCAGAACATGAAAGATCAATTTACCTATATTTTGCAGGGAAGATGTGTTCGCAGAAGACATGCATTGTGATGATGTGCGATATCAGGAGCAACAAAAGAATTAATAAAGTGGAACTGAGGGCGTTATGCACAATGCCGAACAGTTCTTGAACCCTGAAAAGCAACGTACCAAAGAGGAAGATATGGATAATTGAAGAATATGATTTTGTTAAAAAGGAAGGAAGGAAGATTTGTGACTCGATATAATTGGATTTAGATGCAGAAGAAGTCCACAGTCGCTGCCGCTTCGTCAACCACTGTAACCCCAAAATACAAAAAACTCACTTCAACATCTCACAAAAGAGGAAAGGGAAAGAGAATGTAACAAAATCACAACGATCAACCGTGAGAAAAAATCAGAACCATAAGCAAACTAACCATGAGGAATGATGAAGAATACGGAAGTTGAAGAAAACAACAGTGCAAGTGTGCAACCCTTCTGGACAAACTATGACGCCACTGTACGTAAAACAGGGGAATTGGAAGAAGCATTGGAATTCGAACTAGCCTAACTCGAATTACGAAGGAACACGTGATTTACATAATTCGAATCTACATGGTTCGAACTACCAAGGAGCATAATTCGAACTAGCTTGGTTCGAATTACACATTGAACGCTTCCCAAAGTAATTCGAACTTAGTTGGTTCGAATTACTCAAAATTTCCCTCAAATAGTAATTCGAATGGGGTTGGTTCGAATTACATAGATTTCGGCTATATAAGGAGTTTGAATCAGCCTCATTCGAATCACTTTTCCATTCTCATACCCCACCAAATCCCAGAGAAAACGACCCAGATTCGAGCCGACAAAGACTCGAACAGAATACTCAGCCGATGGGAGACGATCCGGAAAGGCTATATCGGTTGGACGGAGTTGCTCATATAGCTGGGGTCATCAACGACGAGGTTAGTAGATAGAAAACTTTGTGCTAGCGGTTTATCTGAGTTAGTGGTTTTGCATGCGATTTTAGTGGCGGTTTATCCTAGTGGAATTGCAAGTGGTTTATTTTAGAGGTTTTGCATTTTGTTTAGTTGGTAGTTTATGTTAGTGGTTTTTATTAGTGGTTTTTGTTAGTGATTTTGTATGGGATTTTGTTGATGGTTTATGTTGGTAGTTTATTTTGGTGGTATTGGAAGTGGTTTATTATGTGATTTTGTGTGCGGTTTATGATAGTGGTTTTGCATGTGGTTTTCGTAAGTGGATTTGTATGCGGTTTATGTTAGCGGTTTAGGCATGTGGTTTTGTTGGCGGTTTAGGTTAGGAGTTTTTAGTAGTAGTTTTTGTTAGTACTTTTGTATGCGGTTTTGTTGTTGATTTATTTTGGCGGTTTATTTTGGTGGTATTGGAAGTGGTTTACTATGTGGTTTTGTAAGCGGTTTATGATAGTGCTTTTGCATGTGTTTTTCATAAGTGGATTTGTATGTGGTTTATGTTAGTGGTTTAAGCATGTGGTTTTGATACTGGTTTGTTATATTGGTTTTGCATGTAGATTCTGTTAGTGGTTTCCATAAGTGGTTTCCGGTGTTAGTTATTTTTGTCACTGGTTTTCTAAGTGGTTCTAATAATGCCGTCCATGTAATGCGCAGTCACAGCGATGCATCAGGAGCATGCGGCGGCACCAGGGCATGAGACTCGATGAGCGGTATGTTCCGTACTTGCAGATGGCCGGATTATACCATCTTGCGAGGCTGAACGATAGATGGTTCCGGTTAGATGAGCCCCTTGTCAGTGCCTTCGTCGAGCGGTGGCGTCCGGAGACGCACACCTTCCATATGCCGTTCGGAGAGTGCACGATCACAGCCTTCTGCTTCGCCAACCAAACCCTCATGTACGTCGGCCTAAACCCAAAGTGTGCGGCCGTGGCATTTAGGAGCACCTTGATGCTGACGGATGCATCAGCCCTAACCATTGGCATAATGAATGCCGATATCACACGATAATCCAAACTCCTGTGGTCGCTGGAGATGGAGGTGGCGAGACACGTATGCGGACCATTGTACCGTTTGACCTCTCAAAGGCCCTTGCGATGTCGGAGACTCAGCCGAATCAACCATGTGCACCCATTCCCGAACTCAGAACACTTGCCCATATACCGGCGATAGTCAGACTCCACTACCATGTACTGTACCCCATGGCAGATGCTATAAGTCTTCACACTTAACAAGGCCTCATCTTTATCCTGAAATTGTTGACCAACCTGGAACTCTGTCAGACCTGCAGACCCTTCCGCATCTCTAGCGCCAAATCCAGCAGGCTGACCAGGAACCCCCTCCTGCCTCATGGCATCCAAGTCCAAAGAGGAAAAATGTGGAGGGTACTGCTGTGTGCCAGAGCTAGAACCACCTCCCGCCCGAGCAGGCTTGCTCGCTCCAATATCATCGCCACTGTCATCAGCAATCATATCCGGCTCGACATCATCGTCCTCTGGATCATCCAACACTCCATCTCCAACCCCAGGCGGTGCAGCACACTGTAAAGAGGTCGGCAGAAATTTTTCTGTTCCGACCTCGTCGCCCACACTGCCGTTGAGATCAACAGCGAACGAAGGGGAGGCGACATGCTGGATGGGTGGCTGGTACGCAGTGACGGAGGAAGAAGCAACGGCAGGTCTGCAGCTAGAACCGGCTACCGTGGCTAAAGTGGTGGTATTCCGGTTCGAACTCCCCGAGCTGGATACCACATCAACCAACTTTGCCAACAGTTCTGGTGTCCTCACTTCTGGAAACTTCCGGTGACAATGGAACATGACCTGCAAGTCCTCATCACTCCCAATCGTGAAACAATCATACTTCACGGTTTCCTGGAGCACCGTGATTGGAATGCGATAGAAAAACTTCTTAACCCGTTTCACACCTTCCAGACCAAGTTTCAGCAGTACAGAGCTAACAAGGTCATCATAGCTCGTTGTAGGCCTCACGATAATATAGAGAGGATCCTTATCAGTGAACTTCACACCGGAACGAGTTTTCCTCTTAATCGATCCTCTGTGGCGAACCAACACTACAAAACTCTCCTCACTAGCCATCTTACCCCCTCTAATGAGAGCAACTCACGTTTACACCATATATATACAGGTCTGGTCCTCACTAATTCGAACTAATTCAGTTCGAATTACATTGCATTGCGTGCATGAAGGTAATTCGAGTATGCTTGGTTCGAATTACTTGGGGAAGCTTGCACCTACGTAATTCGAACTCACCTAATTCGAATTATGTATCCTTGTAGTTCGAACTCACCTAGTTCGAATTAGTGTGAACTTCGTTCTTGTACAATTCGAGTTAAGTAGGTTCGAATTATGTAGAACTGTAATTCGAACTAGGTTGGTTCGAATTACATAGAGATGTCCTTTGGTTGATTGATGAAGCAATTTTCAACTTGGCTGATTCACGTAAATTATTTCCTCCCTTGGCTTATTTATGTTTTTTGCCCTAAAATATAAATAAATATATTTATTTATTAATCACAAAATAAAAAAATTACTTACCCATTGAGGATAATTCAGATATTTAATAATGTGTTCTTCCAGTTTGGTAAAATTACGAACCATTTTTATCAAACCCTTCACAGTATACTTCTTCTTCTCCCACACTTGCTTCTTCACTCTTCTTCCTTCTTCGGTTCTTTTTTAGTAACCTTCCTCACTCTCGTTTTACACTACATGTTTTTTCACCCTTTGACCTACCTGCATTTTGGTTTTATAAGCGGATTCACCACCCTCTATGACATGTGTCGCACATGCAGCTTGGGAGGCTGTCAATCGCAACGTGCGATTTGCCCTACACGGTTGACAAACGCAACCTACGTTTTGCCGAGTCCAATGCTAGTCAACACCTGCTCTGGTCTGCATGCAGGAGACACCAGCCCACGTTTCGAAATTTGGTTGCCCTGCCAATTGCAGGTTGCGTTTTGCAGGCACCAACATTTTCTTGATCTTCGTCCCACTCAAAACGTAGGTTACGCTTTGTGGTTTCTGACAATAGCAGATCCATATTTGTGCATAATACGCCATTCATCCATTTTTCAATATTTTTTTATTTTTAAATCTATTTACAAATTAATTTCTGTCTTTTTTTAGAACAAGAAAAATAATCTCATTAACGACTAATTGGAGTATATTAGAAGCTTCAAATCACTAACAAAAATAAGAAAAACAATTAAACAACAAAGAACAAAGTATAACCTTACTTAACTTATTGCAAATAGCAAACAACATAATATAACACAAACAATCAACAAAGAGAATTTAAACAACATATATATATACATGTCACAACTTACACAATGGACGCAATATGATAAGAATGAGATAAAAAAGATTTTAGTATCAGTTTCTTAATTATATTATAATAAAATTTGTTAGAGTTATTTATTTAGAACAAATGTTAAACAATTTATTTCTTGAGGAAACTGCTACACGATGATGGGGTCCAAAAGCAGTGCCATGATGTGATCGTTCAGAAGTTCACAGTTGGTGTATTTATCTTCAAAGTCTGCATATAGAAACTCACATATGCGTGCCAAATTAACAATGCAATCAAGGATGGATCTTGGGATTTTCTCAGTTAACTTGAGATACTCTTCATTCATATCCTTCCAAGAATCATTGATATCCTTTTTAATAAATTCATAGGCCTCCTCTTTTGAAAAGTCATATTGCTTCATGCAACTTTCTACTGCAGAAGCAACATGTTCCCTTTGTTGTTCAAACTACATATGTTGATCAAATATAAAAAGCGAAAGTTATTTTAATATAAAAAATAATTATTTTTATAAATATAATATTATATAATTATATGTATGTTTAAAATTATTTTATACTAATAAAAATATTATGATGAATTCTACCCAACCCCTCTAAAATAACATGTAAGTTACCCTTTATGATGTGTCACATTTTAATTGGTCATTACTTAACTATAGTTGAGTTATTTTGTAATTTATTATTTGAGATGAACAGATGGGTAATTGTATAATTTCTTAAAATATTAAAATTCTTCCCCGTTAATTGAAGCACGTTCTCACGCAATCTCTTTCTACATTGCATCATTTCTTAACGGGTCGTTGAATTCCCATAGCTCGTAACTTCCCTGTTCTTCCCAATATAGCCAGCGCCGACTTCATTGCTATCTCTTGTCCTCTCACTCAATCTCTTTTTTTTTTTTTTTTTTTTTTTGCCATGAATCACTCCTTACCAACATCAACATTATTAATGGTTAGTTCAGTTATTAAATTTTTTCATTAAAAAAATATATCTTTATTTAATTACAAGATGGAATATATATTCATATTTAAAATATAATATAATAAAATAAATTTATTTAAAATACTTAAAAGTATAATTAAAATCATGAATATATAAATATAATAATAAAATTTGTACTCTAAACAAGTAAACATATTTTTTATCATATATAAATTATTTAAAAAATAAATATATTATTAAAATTAATAATACAAATTTAAAATAATAAAATCCAACTTTTTTTACCGTATTTTTTATAATATTTTTATTCTTTTAATTTACAATTTATTAGTACTTTATTATTTAATTAATGATTAAACAAATTATTTTTATAAAAAATTATTTTTTGTATTATTTTATAGAAGAGACCAATATAGTAGTTTAAAAAATAAAGTAAAAATAAAATTTTAAATAAAAAATATTTAATATTAAAATTTTTAAATACAAAATAATTTGTATAAATATTTAAAAGATAAATATAAAATATATGCTTAAAATAAATAAAACAGATAAAATGGGAGTACTCATGAAAAATAAATAATTATTTTTGTCTCCTTTATTTATTTTAAACATATATTTTATATTTATATCCTGAATATCTATATAATTTGTTTTTGTATTTAAAAATTTTAATATTAACTATTTTTTATTTAAAATATCATTTTTACATTAATTTTTAAATTGGTATATTGGTCTCTTCTTTAAGATTATACAAAAAATATTTCTCATGAAAATAATTTGTTTAATCATTAATTAAATAATAAAATATTAATAAATTAAAAATTAAAAGAATAAAAATACTATAAAAATTACTTATAAGAAAGTTGAATTTTATCATTTTAAATTTGTGTTATTAATTTTAACAATTTATATTTTTTTAAATAATTTATGTATGATAAAAGATATGTTTACTTGTTTAGAGTACAAATTTTATTATTATATTTATATATTTCTGATTTTAATTATACTTTTAAGTATTCTGAATAAATTTATTATATTATATTATATTATATTATATTTTACATATGAATATATATTCCATATATTATTTTTAATGAAAAAAATTTAATAACCAAACTAACCATTAATTATATTGGTAAGGAGTGATCCATGGCAAAAAAAAAAAAAAGATTGGGTGAGAGGACATGAGATAGCAATGAAGTCGGTGCTGACTATACTGGGGAAGAACGAAGAAGTTATAAGCCATGGGAATTCAACGACTCGTTAAGGAATGATGTATTGTAGAAAGAGATTGCGTGAAAGGCGGGTAGAATTTTAATATTTTAAGAAATTATACAATTACCCATCTCAAATAATAAATTACAAAACAACCCAACTATAGTTAAGATAATAACCAATTAAAGTGTGATACATCATGAAGGGTAACTTATATGTTATTTTAGAGGGGGTAAGGTAGAATTCATCAAATATTATTTATATACTAAAATCAATCAATAATATATTTGTGTATAAATATTGTATTGTTTAATTTATTTTTAATGTGTATTTATATTTTAACATATATTTTATTTTAATAGCTGATTTTAATATACCTAACATGATTATTATATTAATAGTGCATCAAAATTGAATTTTATGTAATATCAAATTAATTAAAAAAAATTAGAAAAATCTCTACCTTGTGTGAGGCCAAATCATTTAGTAGTCTGCAAACAAGTGATGTGGCTTTTAAGATGACCGGAATATTCGAAATCCAACCAAACATTTCTTTGGTTGCAGATTCTCCGAAGGCAGTGAACACTGTTGTAAACAATGGATTTGCTGAAGTGAGAACTCCGTTAATCTTGTACTCATCATATGTTGGAATATAGCCTTCATGGCACCATTTTGCTTCAACCATGTAACCTTGTACAAAATTAGAAAACTGCAAGTATATATAATAAAGTTATCTAACTAATTAAAGTGCTCATTAATAAACTAAATAATAAGTGTGTTAATGAAATTAGCATACGGCTTGTTTAACATGTTGCATTACTAAGCTTGAGTCTCCATTCACATCATTCATGAAAACGTCTATTTCCATCAAACATTCCACAATTGCATTGAAAACAACTTTAAAGCACTCTGAAAGAGATTCAATGTAACGAATATCCCATCTGAAAAATAAAAATAAAAATATAAAAGGTCTAAAAATTAAGGGAAAAAAAACTAAATATAATGATGGGATTGATAAAGATATTATTTTTTTTTTCTTTTTATTCTTTATTGAGATAGCATAATATAAACTTTGGTGAATTCTTATTCTAAGATCAAACCTTTGGATTGCTCTAGTGAAGAGTTCAAGTTCTTTAACCGTGCCATAAACATCATAAGTATCATCCATAAGAGAGATACATAAAACCAATTTGGTTATTATTTGTCTTGCAGTGCTATATTTAGGATCAGAGTTCATAGCAAAAGGCCAAAAGAATACTTCAACTATCCTGTCTCTTGCATAAGGAACCGTTGTTGCAAAATCTGATTCTCTCCACCACCTGTAATACAACGTAACTAGTTAAAGCTGATGTCATGATAATTAATTATGGGAGTTCTTTTTAGGTTTAATTACTACATTGATCCTTATAATTTCACCAAATTTTTAATTAGATCTTTATATTTTTTTTTCAATTAAGTCCGTATATTACTTTTAATTTTGTAATTAGATCATTCTTATTTGTTTACAAATTGAAATATTTATAATTAAAAATCTAATTAAATCTTTCACCACATATTTTTGAAAAAAAATATTTCGTTAATTTTAACGTTTTTTATATGAAAATAACCTAATTATAGAAAAAAACTAACTAGGAGAACTTGAGTAGAAGTATAGTACTTACTTGGTGTTGCTACCAATTTCTTTTTTGTACAATTTTTGCACCATATTGAAATCCAATTTTGCGAAGTTTAGAAGATCAACCTTGTCACATGAAGGATCTTTTTCATAGAAAGATATATATGACCTTGCCTTCATTCTTGGAATTGCCTTGTGAAAAGGTTGTCCTAAACTTTGATTGATTTGGTCACCAAGAGATAGACTCAATTGATTGGTGATAGACTTAAGTCTATTGTATGTGAATTCATGTGCTTCCTCTAATATATCTTCTCCATGAACTCTTAATTGTGCAGCTTCATACAAGCTCCACATTCCTTGAACATCAGTTATTTCATCGAATTCTCCCCTTCTATTCTTGAATTTGTTGAAAATATCTATGTAATTCACATATATACTAACTAGTGTGAATCCATATAATTAACAACTAGTACGCATTTTTTTAAGGTAATGTAATTATAAATAAGATAGAAAAATGAGATTTAGACATACCTGATGAAATGTAATATCCCTTTTGTCGAAATAAACGAAAAAGTAATGCAATAAAGTGAAGATCGCATTCTTTTGTAACAAGGTCATTATTGTTGGTAAAATCATTGTGGATTTGGGCTAATATTTCATCAATTTCATGTTGAAAATGATAAGATATACTCAAATGTTGAATTGAATCTATTAAACATAACTTTTGTAAGATATTATTGTCATTAGAAGACAAATACATCTTCACCTTCTTTTTATGCATTTGAAGTTCTTGTTTCATGGTTTCGTTGATTCCCTGTAAATGTTTTTGGTTTAATATATATGTTAGTTCAAAAGAGTGAAAAATTAACAAATTAGAGTAGGTCACTTATCTAATGTTTCTATATATGATCAACCCAATCAAAATTATTATATGATGATTTATTGCGAAATTTGTGGATTTGATTTAATTCTTAAATCAAATCTAATACAAATCAAACTGGTACAAATATTGCTTTATGTTTCAATTATAGTATATAATAATTCGATTCGGGGTTGATAAATAAGTTTTTAAGTTTTCAATATTAGAAAATACAAAAAAAAAACATCTTTTTATTTAGGGAATTACCCCAGCCCGCCCACTCTGTTGGCATGACTATCAAGGAAAGGAAATGGGCTTGATGAGGAACAGATCTAGGAATTGCATAAATTAAAGGGGAGGCCATGCATGGTGGCTTCGTCTGGGGAGGGACCCCTCGTCAGTATGACCCAAGGGAGAGAATGTGGAAGGAAGGCGAGATTCTCCATAGATTAGGAAAGAAGGTGAGAAAGTCAGGGAAAGGAGATGAATACTTAAGGGACATGGCCAATGTTGAGTGGAGGAATGGATGGAGGTAGAAGAGATGAAAGACGGTGTGGATATGGTGGTATGCAGCCCACAACCAGTTATAGACAGTCAGCGGCATGGTTTTGGTGCACCGGGAGGAACCCCATCCTTTGCGACCATTGTGAGGAACGGTAGCGCTACTAAGAGGATTGATGATGAGGGCAAGAAAGCTAAAAACAAGGTAATAGAGTCAGACTTGGAGGATGAAGAGAGTGAGGCCCGAGTTGAGAAAACGGCGGAAGGTATCTACAACTTGATTATAGGAGAAGAAATGCAGAGAGAACTCAGGAGTCGTTGGTGGGACTCTTTGATAGTGAAACTGTAGGGAAGAGAAATCTCCTTGCCTGTTTTGAAATGCAGATTTTAGAAGCAATGTAAAAAAAAAAAAAAAAACAAGGAAGCTTGGATGTGATTAATTTATGCAATGATTTTTTTTTGTGCATTTTTATAACTCTGAGGACCTAGATTTTGCTATTACTAAGGGGCCATTGAAAATGTTTTACCACTATTTAACTATCCGGTTATGGCAACCAGAATTCAATCATTTTCTTACTTTCATTGAAAAAATTGCAGCTTAGATCCGCCTCCCTAGTCTAGCTATTGAGTATTGCAATAGAAGAATTCTTGAAAAGATAGGAAATGTTGTGGGAAGAACTCTGAAAGTGGATGTGAACACTGCTCAGGTAGCAAGGGGTAGATTTGCACAGCTATGTGTAGAGGTGGAGATAGAAAAATTCCTGATCTCCCAATAGCAAATTAACGGGGTTACTTACAATGTGAAATACAAAGGAATTCATCAGGTTGTTTCCACTATGAAAGAATTGGCCATGAGAAATCAGAATGCCTGGAATTGAGGAGGAAGGAGGTTGAACAGAGGCAAAAGTCTCAATCAGCTGAAAAGGAGGAGGAAGAAGGGGGCAATAAAGAGATTCCAAAAAATCACAAGGGTAAAGAGGTCTTACAAGAAAATGAGGATAATTATGGTCCATGTGGCTGGTACAAAGGACAACACGTGGCAAGAAACCTGCAAGGGGAGGAGGTGAAGGTACAAGTAGTAGTGAAGGTGAAAAAGGAAACAAAAATATATTTGTGGAGGGAAAATTTTTTTCGAAATTTGCAGTGTTGGTGAATGGGGAATCTAATGTGCAGCAGGGTTATGAAATTGTGGAAGCTTCTATTGCCAATGCCACACCTACAGAAAAAGACAAGAGTAATTTTTTCACACAGCAAAAGAAGAGCCAACAACAAGACCCTGTCAGCCACTCCCAAGCCCATTTCTGCTAGCAACCCAAAAAAACAAGATGGCCCATCTAGTCTGTTAACCTTAGAAACTTCTGTTGCTAATGGAAGCCCAATGAATGTTGACCCCAAAGGCCTCCCATATGCCAAAACCCACGTGTCCATCCAAAACCAACAAGATGTCCAAACTATTCAGTCCAACCAGTATCACCAACCTGTCCATACAAAGCATCCTTCATCCCAAGTTAGCCAGACATAATCCACCCCACAATATTTTATGAATGTGACTACATACATCGAGAATCAAGTGAATAGACACTAAGAAAAATTCGGTTTCTCAAAATTCAGTTAGTCCAAACTTCTTCCAAGAAGTACCTATCACTAGAGTGGATCCACCTGACCCAAAACCTCCAGAATTTGAGTCAATGGAGACAAAAATATTAATCCAAACAATGGAAAAATATGAAGAAAAAGAAGAAATGAGAGTTGACCAAAACCAGGATAGAACCCATCTGATGAAGGAGGACATGCAATATGTTTAGGGAGCCTATGCCTTCATAAGCGGTGATGTTCTACCATTTTTTTATTTTGTTTATTTATGATTTTATTATCATGAAATATTAGAGGAGTGGCCAACAAAGCCACTATAAACATGTTGAAAGAGCTTTGCAGGCAATATAAGCTGGACATTGTGCTTCTGTATAAAACTAAATGTAGTGGTTAGAAAGTGGAGAATGTTGGTTACGAGCTGGGTTTTTCTTTCTCTCATAGAGAAAAAGCTGTGGGTTTTATTGGGGAATATGGGCCCTTTAGAAAAATGCTAGTTTAGATATTAATGTTGTATGCTCTCACCCCAATTTGTTAATTGAAAATTGTTGACGGTTAAAAAGACAGATGGTTGCTTTCTGCAATTTATGCTAGCACTCAGGAGGATACAAGGAGAATTTTTTAAAATAAAATTTATGAAATAGTTGTTAATATAGTTGGTCCCTGGATGTTGGTAGGGGATTTTAACGAAATAGCGGAGACCATAGAAAAAAAAAGGTAGAACCGCTGTAAACAGTCATGTTTGTAGCCATTTCAGGAGATGGATTAACGATTTTCAACTTTTGGATTTGCGATTTGTTGGTTCCAAATTTACATGGAAAAGGGAAGTTAGAGAAGGCATGGACAGTGTAAGACCCAGAAATTTTAGAAAAATCTTATTAAGAGCTAATTTTGATTTATTTATTCATTAAGTACTTTAATTTCAGAAATTATTTTATTAAAGATAATTAAAGCAAATTTTGATTAATTGAGTTTAAAGTAATTTAAGGTTTTATCTAATTTTATAATTAACGAATCATTTTCTATATTTAAATTATAAAGTTTAATAAATGTAAAATAATAAGAATTTTATATAATTTAGTTTAAATAATTAAGATTTTGTAATTTAATACTTTAATTCTTATAAACAAAGAAAATTAATTATATTATTTTATATTTTAAATTAGAATATTTAATTAAAAGCTAATCAACAAATTAATAATTAAATAATATCTTCAAAATAATTTTAAAGGATTAATTTAGAATTTAATTTAATATAATATCTCTTAATTTTATTAAAATTTAACAAAGCCCAAATTTACTCAAAAATTCCTAATTTTACATTTGCCCTAAATCAAACCCTAATTGTACCCTAACCCCTAACCCATAACCGCCGCCGCCATATCCCCCTTTCCTTTAAAGAAACATAGCTTCAGAACAAACCAAAAGAGAAAGAGAAGGGAAATAGAAACAGGGAAAGCAGGGAAGAGAGAGTGAAATCCGAGAAAACAGAGAGAAAGAGAGAGAAAGAGAGGGAAGAGTGACGGTGGAAGGGGGAAGACGCACCGGAGCTGGTGGGCTGTTCCGTCGCTCTTCGTCGCGGCTGAGGCCGTCGCCGCCGCAGATGCGTCCGTGCCGTTGTGTGTCGCCGTCAGAGAAAGAGGAGCGCGAACTAGAGCTATGCAAGGGAGGAGCAGAGCGCGCGCAGGGGAGAAGCCACCGCTGCCGTCGCATCTTGCCGCTGCTGCCACTACTGAGGTCACCATCGTCGTCCTCACCGCAAGCAGAGTCACCACCATCCATGGTGGAGCCGAGGAGAGAGAGTGCCCGAAGAGAGGAGACTGACAGAGGAGGAGTGCGACGCGAGGAAGGAGACGATGTTTACGTCATTGCCGCCAAATCTCACCACCGCCGCTGGAGCCTATGGCCGTCGGGACAGCCTTTCTTACCACCGCTTATGAAGCTTATCGGAGTTGCTCGAAGGTTACTGTCGCTCTATTTGGTTATGTTGGAAGCTGCGCTACTGTGGGTGTGGTTGCTGAAAACTGCCGCCGGAACCCCTGTCTTCTTGGTTGGTCGGTTAGATGGTATGCAGCAGTCGTGTAAGTCTTTGGTTGTCCAAGCTGGAACCTTTTTGCAAACAAGTGAGAATAAACAACACTAAGAGGAGTTTGCAAGCTGTCCCTAGTATTTCTTATTCGTCAATTTAAGACATTCACAGTGATGATGGTGGATACGGGTTCTGTGTTAAGAAGTGTTGGTTCCCTTGTGAATATGATGCCAGAAAAAGATGATGATGGCCGGTTTGCAAGTGGAGGGTGGAAAAGTAAGGATGGAAGGCTTAGCTGTGGGTATTCAAGCTTTAGATGGAAGAGAGTAACGATGGAGGATTTTTATGATATTAAAACATTGAAGTTTGGTGGTCATTCTGCTTATTTGGAATATTTGATGGTCATGGTAGTTCTCATGCTATAGAGTATTTGAAAGAGCATCTCTTTGATAATCTCATGAAGCATCCAAATTTTCTTTACTGGTGCCAAATTGGCTATAAGTGAAACGTATCAAGGGACTGATTCTCAATTTCTGGATTCTGAAAAAGACACTTTCCGGGATGATGGCTCTACTGCTTCAACCGTTGTTTTGATTGATAACCATCTCTATGTTACTAATGTTGGAGATTCTGGGACTATAATATTGAAAGCTGGTAAAGCAATTGCTCTCTCAGGAGTTGATGAATGGAAGAGGAATTGATGCGTTTAACTACTGAGCCTTGACTAAATTGAGGTAGGGTTTTTCTTAAAATCTATTTTACATTACAGAGTTGGTATAAATAGATATTAATGTGAGAAACATATGTCTGTGATTATGATTGTCTTATAAATGTAGTTGTTTGCTGGACTGAATGACTGATTGCTTGATTGCTTGAGTAGTTTGTGATGGCTGAAAAGAAATTAATTTGAAAGGTTATTTAGTTGATTATTATGAAAACTGACTTTCTTGGTTTTGAAGCTATTTTTGATAATGTAAAGAAATCGGCTTTGGAAATGATTTGGAATATGAAACTGAATTAATTTTGGAAACGGTTTAATTTTGAGTTAGTCTGACTTTATAAATGATTTAGTATTTGAGCTGGTTTGATTTTAAAAAGAGATTTATTATGGGCACTGATTTGCTTTGAAAACAATTTTATATTGGAACTGGTCGAGTTTTGGAAATGAATGAGATTTGGAAATGGTTGAGAAAATGTTTGAGAAATGTTTGGATGGGACCCGAAAAGGGTGGCAGCGTCCGAGTTTTAGAGGAGATGCTGCCGAAATTTGATAAAATTGGAAGTTTTATTTGAAGTGATTAATTAAAAAGATTTGTTTTTAAAATGTTATATGTTTTAAGATTGATTTATTTATCAAAGAAAGAATTACATTTTGAATTGGGATTGTTAACGGACGGAATAGAAAGAAGGATGATGAGGATTTTCTTTGAAATATGGTTTTTGAATGAATTTGGAAATGAGATTTGGATTGATGAATGATTATGATGTTGAGAATGTTGAGATATGAACTTGGAATTATTCATTTGGCTTATGAAATTGAATTATCTGAGATACGAGGTTCCCTGGATAAAGTACCATGGCTTGCCACCACGTGTACCAGGTTGAAAACTCGATACTCTGTTGACCCTACGACGTAAGTGTGACCGGGCACTATATAAATTCCCAGGAATGTTACCCCCATTGAGCAATATTGATTATTTGAGAAAAAGTTATGCATAGACTCTTGGGAATGCACGTCGGGGGACAGTCTAAGGACAATTCAGACTTGTCAGGGTGGCTGGATAACCGACAGATGAGCCTCATCAGCTATAGGACAGGCATGCATCATATGCATTTGTATGCTTTGCTTGGGTTTGAACTTGTTTTGGTTTGCCTAATTGCTAAACTGTTCTTAACTGCTACTTGAACTATTTGCTGTAACTGCTACCTACTTGTGCTTTCCTTGTCTGACTTGCCTGTGTTTGTCCTGGCGTGCTATATTTGAGAATGAATTTTGGTGCTAAATTCATGATTGTGTTTTTTGATTGTGTGGTTGGTTTCTAATTGAGATTTTCCTATAAGAAGTGAAAGGTTTCGGATTTCTGAAAGATTAAACATTGTTTCTTTGAAAAGGTTTTGAACGACTATCTATTGGTTTCTAAAAGATTCATAAGGCAATGATAATCACTGAGCTTGAAAATAGTTTTCTTGTTAAATATCTTCTTATGACAACTTTGAAACTCCGTGGTGAGACCATGTGGTTAGGTTCTCACCCCCCTACAACTTTACCTTTTCAGGAACCGGATGAAGAAGCATTAAGAAGAGTTATACTGCGTTTGGTTTATATGTTGTTGTATTAATTAGATTATTTTCTTCCCTTGTCTTTGTTATTACAAGTTTGTAAGAGGGATAGGAATTGTATGTTTTATATGTATAATATATTGAGTTATTATGTAAGGAGTCTTGTATATGAATCTATGTCTGCTTGTATTTTTCTTAAGATAAAGTATTTATTTCTGGTTTTCAAAGAAATCAGCGATATAGTGTCGAGTCACAGGCTCCTATTTTAGTATTTAGTATGTAAAGTAGTCGTAATACTTCTTGCTATCAGAGTAGTGCAGCCGGAAGCGTGAGTTCTGATAGTGAGGGTGTTACATTATGGTATCAGAGCGGTCTTTCCTGTAGAGTCTTGGGAATGGACTGATTATGCTTCAATTGCATACTCTGAGCATTTGTCATGTAATAGGTCTCGTTCAAATAACGAGAATTAGAGCTTTATGCACATGACGGTCTATTGATTAACACCATTAGTCTTGCATTGCATAATTTCTGGTATTAAGTTTGGCCGGCTTAACACCAGTGAATTATGTGTATGGAAGCACTAATGGGTTATCATAGACGATATGCGAGTCATAGACAATGCGAGTCGCGGGTTTTGGGAACATTAGAAACTAAGCTCTAGAGATTAGTTCCGTTTCGACGTATAATCTTTATTCGTGCTTGACGTTATCTTTTTCTTTATCAATTGTATTGGAATCTCTAGTTCTTGATTTCTTCTTGGAATGTGTTTTGGATATTTTTCTACCATGTCTTGTCATTCATATATATCCTTGTTTGATTATGTTCCTAATTGTTGTTTGAATCTTTAAGGAACATTCAACCTTGACACTGTTCATAAATTTGGTATTTGTTGATTTGATCTCGAATTAGTTTTGGTGCAACGCATAGTCCTTGATTCCTAAATCATTTGAAATCTTAAGAGTCGCGATTCGTAGTAAACTAATTATGCATTTTAGTTTTCATGTTTTGTGTTCCGCAACTATTGTGTGTCCTACTCTGATTATAATCTTTGGTTTTATGTTTCTTCATAAAAACGATAAAAACTGACTTTGTTTTAATAAAATGTATCAATTCTAGTAGTTTTCTTCTACAATTCTTATCTTAGAATCTTTTTTGAAAATAGTTCTATTTTAATCCCTTTTCTGTTTGATTCTGATTCTGATTGTAACCATTATTTGAAATCTGAATACGACAACCTTTGATTTTATAAGTATTTTCCTACAAAAAAATAATAAATAATTTCTTTATATAGTTACAACATGCTTTTATCTAAAAGTACTACTTAGTCTTTATTTATCCTTACAAGAATACTTTACCTTAGATTTTCTCATTTGAACATAATTTGATCCTTTTACAACATTATTAGAATTTTTATGCATATATATATTTACTTGATTATGTATCTACGAACTCTTCAAAACTCCTAAAGCAAGATTTCTGCTTTTATTTCAATTAATTTTCATTTAATAAACTTCATATAAATTATTTTAATTTGAATTTGATTTAGCATAACATAATATTTACCTTTGTTTAGTTTGGTTTTTTGAAAAATATTGTATTTATATACTTTCTTTAGAAAAAGATAAACCCATTTCCCTTAGGTTCAATTTGAAGTTATTCTAAATTGTTGTACTTTCTTTCTTATTATTGCCATGTCGAAGCTCTTGATTCAAAATTCCTTCTTAAACTTTCAAATTAACTCCTTTTACACTACACTTCATTGCTTATATACATCTTTGTCTGTTGATAATCTCACATATTCTTTCAAATCCTTGCGAAGTACCATTCTTGTTCAACTGTGAACCTGGGTATTCTCCCTATTTCTTGCAAATACCATTTGTGTCATTTGTAATCTTCTCAAGTTTAGTATTTCTTATGTGTTAGCTTTTAGGGACGCGATTTGTGCGCGCAGAAAGTGAATTTGGTAAGTGTACGAGGTTATAAGGAGTCGCGAAGTTTCGAGGTAACGCAAACATCTATACTTTGTTCAGTTCCCTTAATTGTTTATTTCATATCTTCTTTTTTTACTAAGTAAGATGATTTTCCTCTTAAGTTTATCTATTTCTTGTGGACCTTTCATTTGATTGCGTTCCTACACATTCCCCTGGATTTTGTAAATGGCGTCCTTGACTCTGGTCACTTTCTTGTGAATCTTGTACTTTGGTTTAGCCTGAATTCAATTCTAACGAATACACCGTTCTCTTTTCATCGTCTCCATACATCCGCCTCTTATTTGTAAATTGCTATTAGAATCTTTAAGAACGTCTATCCTTGTCATTATACTTCTCTTTAACATAACATTGGAATCGTCTTGAGTACGATGCTGACTCTTGAATCTTTGAAAATGTAAAGTGCCCCTTTTTATTGTTGTATTGGTTTATGTGTTCTAAATTGTGCCGTTCAATTTGACATATCGTTCCTCCTTTTCTTTTCTTGAAATGTAATTTAAATTTTCTTGCTTCACCATTTGTACCTTACGTACACCTTGATCTGCTTACACTTCTGACTATGTTAAAACTTTTGCAATACGGCTATTGATTCTGTACTCCTCTACGAACTATGAAACCCCGTGATCATTTGAAGTTGTTCCGCAGTAATGCATTATCATAGTCTTTAATCATTCATTTTCTATGAAATCTCATACTTGTCGACTCAACTTGGAAATGTTTTAAATTAATGCGCTGATTTTCTTCTTATTGATCCTATTGAATTTATTTGATCCAAAGGTTATCCTTGAAATTGTCAATTGATTTCTTTTTAGCAAACATCGTTGCTTGAGCATCCTTGTTTATCTGCAATTGCATTTATTCTTTCAAATTCTCGCGAACGCTGCCCCTGTCACTTTTCTTTCTTTTCTATGGTCTATTATCTTTTTGAATATACTCGAGATTAGTTTTGGTATCTTGTGCACCGTTAGACTTAGTAAACGACACGTTAGTCCCTTAGGACACGTTTGATGAACGTAAAAGGTGAAACTCGTAAGTGTACGACATCACAGGAAATTGTGAAACCTTGTTTTACGTGAAAGTTTTATTCATGTGGGACCTATGACCAGTAGTAAGGTTTGCAAAGTGTTTGACAAAATTGGAAATCTTCGGATGAATTGTTCAATGAAGTACGGTTAAGAATGGTGGAGATAAGTTATGTTAAAGTTTGAATAGTTGAGTCTCTGAAGTTGGTATGAGATTAGTATACGGATGTTAAGCATATCGTTTTAATTCTGACTTGTTTTATAACCTTTTACCGCCTTGCTTTACCATCACATGTTTGAAACATATCATCTTGTACATCAAGCCTATCTTGTAACCTTGTTTCACATAATACTTATACCCTTCATATTTTTATATGAAAATCCTGGTATATGAAACTATATGTATATATATATTGAGGACCTTTTGCCTTTTCTTTAAATGAGTTCAAGAGCGAAGTAATATGAAATCTCTTTTATTTTGTATCAATTTTCAAGAATGAAAATTTTTATAAGGTAGGTAGGATGTAAGACCCAGAAATTTTAGAAAAATCTTATTAAGAGCTAATTTTGATTTATTTATTCATTAAGTACTTTAATTTCAGAAATTATTTTATTAAAGATAATTAAAGCAAATTTTGATTAATTGGGTTTAAAGTAATTTAAGGTTTTATCTAATTTTATAATTAACGAATCATTTTCTATATTTAAATTATAAAGTTTAATAAATGTAAAATAATAAGAATTTTATATGATTTGATTTAAATAATTAAGATTTTGTAATTTAATACTTTAATTCTTATAAACAAAGAAAATTAATTATATTATTTTATATTTTAAATTAGAATATTTAATTAAAAGCTAATCAACAAATTAATAACTAAAAAATATCCTCAAAATAATTTTAAAGGATTAATTTAGAATTTAATTTAATATAATATCTCTTAATTTTATTAAAATTTAACAAAGCCCCAATTTACCCAAAAATTCATAATTTTACATTTGCCCTAAATCAAACCCTAATTATACCCTAATCCCTAACCCATAACCACCACCGTCATATCCCCCTTTCCTTTAAAGAAACATAGCTTCATAACAAACCAAAAGAGAAAGAGAAGGGAAATAGAAACAGGGAAAGCAGAAAAGAGAGAGTGAAATCCGAGAAAACAGAGAGAAAGAGAGGGAAGTGCGGCGGTGGAAGGGGGAAGACGCACCGGAGCTGGTGGGCTGTTCCGTCGCTCTTCGTCGCGGCTGAGGCCGTCGCCGCCGCAGATGCGTCCGTGCCGTTGTGTGTCGCCGTCAGAGGAAGAGGAGCGCGAACCAGAGCTATGCAAGGGAGGAGCAGAGCGTGCGCAGGGGAGAAGCCACCGCTGCCGTCGCATCTTGCCGCCGCTGCCACTACTGAGGTCACCATTGTCGTCCTCACCGCAAGCAGAGTCACCGCCATCCATGGTGGAGCCGAGGAGAGAGAGTGCCCGAAGAGAGGAGACTGACGGAGGAGGAGTGCGACGCGAGGAAGGAGACGATGTTTACGTCACTGCCGCCAAATCTCACCACCGCTGCAGGAGCCTATGGCCGTCGGGACCACCTTTCTTACCATCGCTTATGAAGCTCATCGGAGTTGCTCGAAGGTTACTGTCGCTCTATTTGGTTATGTTGGAAGCCGCACTACTGTGGGTGTGGTTGCTGAAAACTGCCGCCGGAACCCCTGTCTTCTTGGTTGGTCGGTTAGATGGTATGTAGCAGTCGTGTAAGTCTTTGGTTGTTCAAGCTGGAACCTTTTCCAAACAAGTGAGAATAAACAACACTAAGAAGAGTTTGCAAGCTGTCCCTAGTATTTCTTATTCGTCAATTTAAGACATTCACAGTGATGATGGTGGATACGGGTTCTGTGTCAAGAAGTGTTGGTTCCCTTGTGAATATGATGCCAGAAAAAGATGATGATGGCCGGTTTGCAAGTGGAGGGTGGAAAAGTAAGGATGGAAGGCTTAGCTGTGGGTATTCAAGCTTTAGATGGAAGAGAGTAAGGATGGAGGATTTTTATGATATTAAAACATTGAAGTTTGGTGGTCATTTAGTATGCTTATTTGGAATATTTGATGGTCATGGTAGTTCTCATGATGCAGAGTATTTGAAAGAGCATCTCTTTGATAATCTCATGAAGCATCCAAATTTTCTTTACTGGTGCCAAATTGGCTATAAGTGAAACGTATCAAGGGACTGATTCTCAATTTCTGGATTCTGAAAAAGACACTTTCCGGGATGATGGCTCTACTGCTTCAACCACTGTTATGATTGATAACCATCTCTATGTTACTAATGTTGGAGATTCTGGGACTATAATATTGAAGGCTGGTAAAGCAATTGCTCTCTCAGGAGTTGATGAACGGAAGAGGAATTGATGCGTTTAACTACTGAGCCTTGACTAAATTGAGGTAGGGGTTTTTCTTAAAATCTATTTTACATTACAGAGTTGTTATAAATAGATATTAATGTGAGAAACATATGTCTGTGATTATGATTGTCTTATAAATGTAGTTGTTCGCTGGACTGAATGACTGATTGCTTGATTGCTTGAGTAGTTTGTGATGGCTGAAAAGAAATTAATTTGAAAGGTTATTTAGTTGATTATTATGAAAACTGGCTTTCTTGTTTTTGAGGCTATTTTTGATAATGTAAAGAAATCGGCTTTGGAAATGATTTGGAATATGAAACTGAATTAATTTTGGAAAGGGTTTAATTTTGAGTTAGTCTGACTTTATAAATGATTTAGTATTTGGGCTGGTTTGATTTTAAAAAGAGATTTATTATGGGCATTGATTTGCTTTGAAAACAATTTGATATTGGAACTGGTCGAGTTTTGAAAATGAATGAGATTTGGAAATGGTTGAGAAAAGGTTTGAGAAATGTTTGGATGGGACCCGAAAAGGGTGGCAGCGTCCGAGTTTTAGAGGAGATGCTGCCGAAATTTGATAAAATTGGAAGTTTTATTTGAAGTGATTAATTAAAAAGATTTATTTTTTTAAATGTTATATGTTTTAAGATTGATTTATTTATCAAAGAAAGAATTATATTTTGAATTGGGATTGTTAACGGACGGAATAGAAAGAAGGATGATGAGGATTTTCTTTGAAATATGGTTTTTGAATGAATTTGGAAATGAGATTTGGATTGATGAATGATTATGATGTTGAGAATGTTGAGATATGAACTTGGAATTATTCATTTGGCTTATGAAATTGAATTATCTGAGATACGAGGTTCCCTGGATAAAGTACCATGGCTTGCCACCACGTGTACCAGGTTGAAAACTCGATACTCTGTTGACCCTATGACGTAAGTGTGACCGGGCACTATATAAATTCCCAGGAATGTTACCCCCATTGAGCAATATTGATTATTTGAGAAAAAGTTATGCATAGACTCTTGGGGATGCACGTTGGGGACAGTCTAAGGACAATTCAGACTTGTCGGGCTGGCTGGATAACCGACAGATGAGCCTCATCAGCCATAGGACAGGCATGCATCATATGCATTTGTATGCTTTGCTTGGGTTTAAACTTATTTTGGTTTGCCTAATTGCTAAGCTGTTCTTAACTGCTACTTGAACTATTTGCTGTAACTGCTACCTACTTGTGCTTTCCTTGTCTGACTTGCCTGTGTTTGTCCTGGCGTGCTACATTTGAGAATGAATTTTGGTGCTGAATTAATGAATGTGTTGTTTGGTTGCGTGGTTGGTTTCTAATTGAGATTTTCCTATAAGAAGGGAAAGGTTTCAGATTTCTGAAAGATTAAACATTGTTTCTTTGAAAAGATTTTGAACGACTATCTATTGGTTTCTAAAAGATTCATAAGGCAATGATAATCACTGAGCTTGAAAATAGTTTTCTTGTTAAATATCTTCTTATGACAACTTTGAAACTCCGTGGTGAGACCATGTGGTTAGGTTCTCACCCCCTACAGCTTTACCTTTTCAAGAACCAGATGAAGAAGCATTAAGAAGAGTTATACTGCATTTGGTTTATATGTTGTTGTATTAATTAGATTATTTTCTTCCATCGTCTTTGTTATTACAAGTTTGTAAGAGGGATAGAAATTGTATGTTTTATATGTATAATATATTGAGTTATTATGTAAGGAGTCTTGTATATGAATCTATGCCTACTTATATTTTTCTTAAGATAAAGTATTTATTTCTGGTTTTCAAAGAAATCAGCGATATAGTGTCGAGTCACAGGCTCCTATTTTAGTATTTAGTATGTAAAGTAGTCGTAATACTTCTTGCTATCAGACTAGCGCAACCGGAAGCGTGACTTCTGATAGTGAGGGTGTTACAGACAGGGTTTTCAAGAGATTCGATATAGCACTTGCGAATGCACAGTGGAGAACTCTCTTCCCAGAAGCCTTCATTTCAGTTCTTCGAAGAGTCAACTCCGATCATCATCCCCTGTTAGTTAATTTGAAGCCTTCTCAGACTAATAAAGGTGTTAAACCTTTTAGGTTTGAAGCAATGTAGGAAACACACCCGGAGTTTGCTGATTTCATTAATAAGATGTGGAAAAATTCCCTCCCAATGCCCCAAGCCTTATGTATGTTGTCTACTGAGCTATAGAAATGGAATAAAAAAAATTTGGTCATATTTTTAAGGAAAAAAAATAGACTATTAAATCGTATTGAAAGTATTCAAAAATCTCCTAACTATGGTACAAATCCTTTCTTAGAAAATTTGGAACGAAGACTGGAAGGAGAACTAGAGGAGATTTTGAACAGAGAAGAAGTCTTTTAGATACAGAAGTTGAGACAACATTGGCTGGTTGAAGGAGATAAAAACACCGAGTTTTACCACACAAAAACTCTTGTGAGGAGAAGAAAAAATAAAATTCTTAAACTAAGAATTGCAAATGGTGTTTGGTGTGATAATCAAGATGTTTTAAAAGGCGCTGCTTGCAATTTATTTTATTGAATTGTATAAGGAGGATAATCTTAGGAGGTCCCCTTTTTCTACTAATCTTTCATATCCATCAATGGATGAGGTGCATAGAAGAAATATGTTGAAGTCCTTGACTTACGATGAAATTAAAGGAGCCTTATTTGGCATTGGATCTTTAAAGGCACCTGAGGAAGATGGATTTCCAACTCTTTTCTTCAAGGAGAATTAGAAAACGGTTGGAAACTCCTTTGTACAGTTTATTCAAAGCCTATGGGAGGGATTTTACTCTAATTTAGGGGGTCAACAACACTTTAATAGCTCTTATTCCAAAGAGAAAATAATCGAAATTCCTCACTCAATTCAGACCAATTGCATTGTGCAATGTGATGTATAAATGCCTCACAAAAATTTTGGTAGCTAGAAAGAATCAAACCTAATCTCTAAGGAAGAATAGCTCTGAACCAATCCATATTTGTTTCGAGAAGGATAATTCATGATAACCTAATTATAGCTAAGGAGATGGTGCACTCCATGAGACGGATGAAAGGAAGGAAGCAATTTATGGCCATCAAGATAGACTTTGAGAAAGCTTATGAATTCAATATCCCAAATCAAATTTGCAGAATCATTATGTCTTGTGTGAGGTTAGTATCATATAGCCTTCTTTGGAATGGGTGCAAAACAGATCAGTTCAACCCTTCTCGGAGAATTAGGCAAGGGGACCCAATTTCACCCTATCTCTTTGTTATAGCTATGGACAAGCTGTCTCATTTAATAGAAGATAGGGTGAGGAATGGTGATTGGCGTCCAACGAAGGCGGGGAGGGATGGTCCCTATATTTCACATATTCTTTTTGCGGATGATCTTGTTTTATTTGCAGAGGCGAACAGTGCTCATATGCATATAATTTTGGACACTCTTAAGCTTTTTGGTGAAGTATCGGGGCTCAAATCAATGGCAATAAGACTTCTATCTTTTTTTCTAGCAAGGTGGAAAACAACATGAGAAGCAGATTGTGTGACATAAGTGGCTACAAGGAAGCCAAATGTATTGGAAGATACTTAGGAGCTCTGATCCAAGACAAGGGGAGAGCCAAAGATAACTATAAGCATGTCCTAAATAGGGTCAACAACAAGCTAGGAGGATGGAAAGCTAGCTGCCTATCCTTGGCAGATAGGTTAACTTTAGCGCAAACGGTGCTGGTTCCAATACTCAACTTTGACATGATGCACTCAAGAATACCCAAAGGAATCATCTATGAGATTGAAAAGCTTCAACGAAAGTTTATTTGGGGAGGGGATCAAAATGTCCGTAAAATTCACGCTGTAAGTTGGAACACTCTGTGCAAGCCGAAATGTGAAGGAGGCCTAGGCTTTCGCAAACTCACCCACATGAATGAAGCCTTTATGTGCAAGATTCTTTGGAGATTAATTAATGAGCAAGATGGGCTCTGGATTGATGTTTTATATAGTAAGTATGGAAGGAGTAAGAATTTTCTCAATGAATTCTCTATGATAGCAATGGATTCTCTGCTTTGGAAGGATCTGGCTAAGTCACGGGAGCAATTTAGACAGCATATAGCGTTAAACATAGGAAATGGAGAAAGCATAAATTTTTGGGGTGATAAGTGGATGACAAATGGCCCACTTTTGGAAGAAAGGGAAATTGCATCCTTATGCAATGAAGAAAGAAGCTGTAGAGTGGTTAATTATGTGAAAAAAGATGGTGATTGAGATCTGGACAGGCTTCGGGTCTTCTTACCACAAGAAGATTTGAACAAGATTAGAGTTATATTGGCCCCAAATATTATGCTGGAGGCAGACGGAATTATTTGGGATTTGACACAAGATGGAGACTTCACTGTGGCTAGTGCATATCATACCATAGCAAACTAGCCTGGTGTTGCGGATGTAACCTAGAACTTGATTTGGAAATGGTCAGGACCTCAACAAATCAAAATATTTAATTGGTTGGCTGCCCATAAGAGAATTATGATTTCGACCAGGAGGGCAAAATTTTTTTGCTCTTTTCCGGACTATCATCGATGTGCGGGTGATTCCGAGACAATGGAGCATGTGATCCATGACTGTCCTGCAGCGTCTAAGCTTTGGACGCAACTCATTCATCCCTCTAAGTTGTGTTATTTTTTTAGAGCTCCCTTCGATGTCTGATTTTGTTGGAATTTAGTAATGAAAAATAGATAAATATAACCAAATCAAGTGGTTAACCATCTTCATGACAACCATTTGGATGATTTGGAAATGGTGAAATAGATAAATTTTTTTCTCACCATTTAAAAGGCCTGAGAATGCTTCCTTCAATATCCTTCTATATGCCCATGAGATAACCACAACTTTCAACAAAGCTAATTTGATGACAGGGAGCACAAGAAAGAGAGTAAAAGCTCACATAGCTTGGACACTAGCTTCCTCAAAGTAGATGGATAAAACCTAACACAGATAGAGCCTCATCGGAAAATCCAGGACACACAGGTTGTGGAGGATTATTTAGAAGCGAAGAGGGAAATTGGATTACAGGATATATGGTCAATCTTGGGTGTTGCTTAGCCTTTCAAGTGGAGATCTAAGCAGTTTTTCATGGCCTTAAAGTAGGCTAGCGGTTGGACTTGAAGAAGATTCTAGTCGAGTTAGACTCCCTAGCAGCTTATACAGTGATTATTCAAAAGCAGAAAAGAAACAAACATCTAGAAAAATTAGTGCAAATTATCGGTGCCCTATTAAGACAAGATTGGGAGGTTACGCTCAAGCACACCTACCGAAAAGGCAATAGAATAGCAGATCGTTTGGCCAAGGATAGTTTGCTTTGTGACTTTGGTCTTAACTTTTTTTTATTTGCCTCCTTTAAGTATTAGGCAATGTTTAGATGAGGACATCAGAAGGGTAACATTGCCCGATTGATTTCTATCTCCGCTGATTAGTTTTGGGTCTAAGGACCCCGATCGTCAACCGAAAAAAATAAGGGAGAGGCCAAATTTTAGTAAAATGTATTATTTCAAATCAAGAAAAAGAAAAAAGTAGTATTATTTGATAAAAGTTATCAACAAATTTACATTATCTTTGTTGTTATAAAAAATTAAAAGACTAAAATTAAAAAATAGAGTAGTTAATTTTTATTAAAAATTAATTTTTTAATATTTATTTTTTGAAAATTAGTATTTAAAATTTAGGATTTATCATAAAAGACCAATGTCCAAAATTTTACCCATAAATATTAGCTAAAAAAAATTGATTTTTTGATTAAATTTATAAATATAATAGGTGCTAAAACTAACTCCTTTTATATTTATAAAAGTTAATACATGTTTAACACAAATTTTGTAATGAATTGAACATACATAAGTAAAAAGAAAAAACATTATTCTTGAAAATAGTATATTATGTGATCTTTTATGATTTGAATTTGATTAAATTGATTTTAAAAATTAGATCCAAAGTTTGTTTCATTTTATATATGATTTATAAAAATGAGATTATTCAATTTAAATTGCTGTATTTTTATTGGTCATTCTATTTGAAATAAATTAAAGTAAATTTAAATACTGCTATCATTATACTTTGATTTATAATAGTAATTCTAAATAATCAAAGTTTTTCTGTAACCAAATTTAATTAAATAATAATATATATGTGTTTTTTTATTTGCTTTTATTCTCTTTTTTTTAATTAAATAATAATATATATATGTTTTTTTTATTTGCTTTTATTCTCTCTTTTTTTATCCTCCAGCCTCCTCATTCTTTCTTCTTTTTTCATTTGATTTCTTCTTTTTTTTTTATTGTTCTCCTCCTCTTTCATCATCAACGTCATTATCCACGTCATTTTCTTCTTTTTCTTATACTTTTATCTTTTTTGTTTGTGTATTTTAAAAATGTCATAAAAGAAAAGAATAAAAAAGAAAAACAAAAAATAATAATGATGATGATAATAAAAAAGAAGAACAACACTAAAATTTTTTATATAAAATACAGAAATAAAATAAAGATGGCACTGAAAAATTTGTTATATAAAACACATAAATTTATCATGATAAACACAAAACTTGAATTGATTTTTATGCTACATTGCCAGACAATTTATTACTTAGGACTTAGAAGTATATAATTTAAATTTAAAACAAATTTGTTTAGATAAAATTTTTTATTTTTGAAGTAAAACATAAGAAAATATAAAATTTTTTTTTATATCAATAACAAAATATGGAAAAGAAAATGAAGAACATGTTGAGAGAAAGAAAAAGAAGATAAATATAAAGAAAAAGAAGCAAAAGAAGATATGTTGAGAGAAATTTCGGTGTTACTACGATTAAAATATTCGGTGCTATTTTTGTTTTTATAATTTCTAATTAGTTAAAGAAATTTTTGAATCACTATTACGAAATTTTGGTGTCAAAATTTAGAAAATTTTTATATCATACTTAAAAAGTTTAATATTAATTTTTTTTGATAAATTCTGCCCAATTTAAAACTCATCTCTTCCTCTTCTTCATCATCGTCATTATCTTCTTTTTCATCTCTTTATTTTATCTTCTCATAAATTTTTTTGTTTTCACCCTTTTAAGAAGAATAAAAATAAAAAAAAATAGACAAAGAAAAAAATTAAAAATACTGCAATAACAGTACGAGAAGAAGAAATAAAAAAAAAGATGCAACAATAGCAGCAACAATAAAAAAACGACAATGAGAAAGAATCATGCCAAGAAAAAAATGCATGATTTACGCACACTTTATGTGAATGATTTTTTTTTTAGTTTGAGTCAATTTAATTAGATTTTATTGATAAAAATACTTAACTGTATAACAAAATTCAATTTATAAATGTTATTGGACTGTGGACTCTCTCACACATGTGGTTGCCTGTAAATCTTTTTTCTTTTCCGTTAGAAATACGATCTAGAATTATAGATAACTTTAATAACAAAAAAAAAAGGATTCTAGATAACTACTTCTATATAACTAGGGATTATTATTCTTGTTAAACTTAAAACTATTTATAATTTATTCACTTTATTACACCCTTCCACCACTACTACTACACTACACTTATCCAAGCATTATTCTAAGTCTCTTGCATAGAAGTATTAGATTACATACTAATCCATATTTTGAATATATGTAAAAATTCAAAAAGATATACCACGATAATATAGATATATCAATACTCATATTTTATCATATATGTATATGCATATACAAAATTAAATAACATACCGAAAATTCGGAATCAGCATATTTCAAGAAAGTATCATGCCAAATGCTAGGAGCAAAATTTGCAGAGCGTCGCTTTGAGTTAGAAGGGGCATGTTGAGTCGAAGGTATCACTGGAACCGAAGCTGAAAGAGACATGTATGGTACTAGTTAATAAACGATGTTAAGGAGTTAAGAACCAATTACTATATATAGAAAGAATATGGTTCACTCATGCAAAGGGAGATGAGTTAATGTCCCTTGCTCTGGATGCCTATTTATTTTTCAAATGTGAAAAATGTGTGGCCAAGTGGACAGCTATGTATCAAACAAGATTCCTTTTTATTTTGTCTTGTTAAAAAGTGAGTGAATTCTCTAGCCATTCCTCAATTAGAGAATTGCATATCCTTTATGGGTATATCTTGATTAATGTTAACTATTTTTAACCTTATAAATTAGTTAATTAAATCAAACCACTAAACTATGATAAATTATTTTTGTAAATTAAAAAAATATTTAAATAACTCTCAATTTATAATTTTAAACTTTTTTTCCAAACCACTCGATTCATCAATCAATTTCAACCACAAAAATTAAAGAGAAAAAAAAATCAAAAGATGAAATAGAACAAGTTATTTAATTAGAAAACTGCAAGTATATATAATAGGAAGTTATTTAATTAATTAAAGTGATTATTAATTAAAATGATTATTAATAAACTAATAATAAGTGTAAATAATGAAAGCTTATGGCTTGGTTAACATGTTGCAATACTAAGTTTGAGTCTCCACCGACATCATTCATGAAAACCTCTATTTCGGTATTTCCATTGTGCATCCACAATCGCATTGAAAACGACTTTAAAGCACTCCAAAAAGGATTCAATGCAATGAATATCCCATCTGAAAATAAAAATAAAAATATAAAAGGTCTAAAAAAAAAAAAGCGAAATAATGATGGGAATGAAAAGTGATTAAGATTATTATGTAATAAAGGTATTAATTCTTTTCCTTTTTATTCTTTATTGAGATAGCATAATATAAATATAGGTGAATTCTTGTTCTAAAATCAAACCTTTGGATTGCTTTGGTGAAGAGTTCAAGTTCTTCAACTGTGCCATAAACATCAAAAGTATCATCCACAAGAAAGATTTATAAAACCAATAATTTGGTTATCATTTGTCTCGCAGTGCTATATTTAGGCTCAGAGTTCATAGCAAAAGGCCAAAAGAATACTTCAACTACCCTGTCTCTTGCATAAGGAACCTTTGTTGCGAAATCTGATTCTCTCCACCACCTGTAATTCAATTAATTAAAGGATATGTCATGATGATTAATTATAGGAGTTCTTTTTATTATTTATATGTATGTTGATAATTAATGCTCTGTTTTTGAATAACTTTCATAACTCAATGAACAAATCATTATCTATTCTTTTTTTTTCTTTACCAAAGATAGGGACTTGAACCCCCAACCTCTTCTAAAGAAAATAATAAAATAATATAATTTATTTTCTATCTTCCACATGATCTAAAACAATCAACTAAGGTAGCATTTTTACAATTTATTTTGAAAACATAAAAGAAATTAATACAACATGCCTATGCTCTTAATTAACTTATTTGGGCCTCATATATTTATGAGTGCTAGGGACCAGCAGATTATGTGATTTGTAGCCATCAATTAGTTATCATCGATGTTTTTAATGGTATGAAATTACATTTAATGGTGTGGGATTACTCACTTTTCTTTTGATAATTAAATGTTGGCCAAATTTTAATAAAAGTACTGGCCTCCTAGACTTTCTCTATATTTATATTTTGATTTTAATTGTCATTTATATTAATAGTAACTAGGAGTACTTGACTAATCAATTTGGATTGGTCAAATATTAAGCTAAAATGTCTGTTCAAATAAGTGTTTGAAATTCAAATATAGTCTTAGTGTATAAATATTATAGAAAATCAAAAATAAAAAAATTAGGCGAAATTGTTACATGACTTGACACTTCAACCAGTTCGTTAGTGTAGTGTGCTAATGTATACAGTGTTAGTTACAAAACTAATTAGTGAATTAGTTAGCTTGTGTAAGAGAGAAAATTAGTTAGCATAGGATAATTAGTGACTATTTATAGCAATATTGTTTACTTTTGTGAAGAGGGGATTGTGCATATATTGTGAAACTTTATTTACTACATACATATCCAGACGAGGCATATTGTAAAGCACCTACGATAGATCTATAAAGAGTGGGTTTATCAAAGACTTTTTCCCTGCATAAGCTGAGAGTTTAGTAGTAGTAATCATAGGAGTAGGTATTGGTTGAGAGTCATGCATATGTGATCTAATTAATAGGTCTTCTATAAACTTTGTCTGAAATAAAATATATGATCCAGTTTTAGTTTTGAAGGCTTCAATACCTAAGAAATAGTTGAATTCACCTAGGTCTTTTAAAGCAAACAAAGAATGTAACTAATTCATGAGCACAACAATTCATTTTCATCATTACAAGTTACTAGAATATTATCCACATATACAAGAATGCACATTGTTGTTTTGGATGTTATTTGAATAAAGAGAGAAGGGTCTGACCTTGTATTTTTGAAACGAAAATGAGAAAGAGTTGTAGAAAGCTTAGTAAACCAAGCTCTTGGAACTTGTTTCAATCCATAAATGAATTTGTAAAGCTTGCAAACCTGAGTTGTTTGTCCTTCAGAAAAGGAAGACGGTTGTTGCATAAACATAATTTCTTGAAGCTCACCATTGAAGAATGCATTATTAAAGTCATATTGTAGAATTGGCCACGATTTTGAGATAGCAATGATGAGTATAATGTGGATAGTTGTTGGTTTAATCACAGGGTTGAAGACTTGATCATAATCGATGCCTTCTCTTTGATAAAATTCTTTAGCAACTAATCTTGCTTTATACTTAAGAATGGTGCCATTTCGATGTCTCTTGATGGCAAACACCTAACGACACCCTAGAACAGTGCTGTTTTCTAGGGGATCAACAATTGTCCAAGTATGATTCTATGAAGGGCTGAATTTCTTCTTCCATGGCCTTGGTCCAATGTGATGTTGTAAGGGCCAATTTAACACTGGTTGAGATTTCATTTACCAAATTAGCAGGCGGTTTGACATTAGTAGTCAATGCCTTGTGTTTTAAGGTTCCTGATTTAGATCTTGTAACCATTGGATGAAGGTTGGTAGCGGGATTAGAGGATAATGGGGGAAGGACTATCTCAATCCCTTAAATTGGAATAGGTTCATTCCTAGTGGAAATGGGTTCTAAAGTGGAGGTTGTAATATGGGTTAAGGTATTTTCAGAATTTTGAGTTTCTAAAGTTAAGGGTGTAATCTGAGATGGTGAGGAATGATGTGTTATTTGATTGTCAAGAGAAGGAGATAATGGAAATTCTATGGAAGAAATAACTGGTTTGGACAGAGTTAAGAGAGTTGTAGAGTTCTTGGTAATTGAAGGAGTCTGAGCTGCAAACATGGAATTATAGGAAAAAACAGTTTCATCAAACAAAACATAATGAGTAATGAAGATTTTACCTTGAGAATTCATACATTTGTAACCTTTGTGGTGTGGTGCATAGCCCATAAACACACAAAAATCTGGTTTGTATTGGAATTTTGTTGAATTGTAGGGTGTTAGAAGTGAATAGCATCTATAGCCAAAAATCTTGAAGAATTTGTAATCTGGCCCTTTATGATATAGCATCTCATAAGGAGTTTTGTTAGCAAGAGTAGTAGATGGTAAACGATTGATAATAAATGCAGAAGATAAGAAAGCATCATCATAGTGTTTTAATGGTAAACTAGCAGTAGCTAACATGGATAATCCAACTTCAACTAAGTGCCTATGTTTCTTTCTATCCTACCATTTTGTTAGTGGGTGTAAGGACAAGAATACTTCTGTGTGATACTATTTTGTGCTAAAAATTACTTTCTAAGTATGGGACATATATTCTTGATCATGGTCAGTTTGTAATTGTTTAATGGAATGTCCAGTATATTTTTCTATTTTTCAATTTATACTGTTGAAAGGTTGAGAAAACTTGAGATTTTGTAGAGAACAGGTAAATACATAGATATCTAGTATGTGCATCAACAAACGAAATATAATAAGAGAATCCATGATATGATAGGACTAGAAAAGGACCCCAAACATCACTGTAAATCATTTCTAAAGGCTGGTTAAATTGATTAGAATTAGAATGAAATGGCAATGCATGCATCATAGACATACAGCAAAATTTACATAAAAGAGAAAGAGTCATGATTATTGATCTGTATTGGTGAAAGATTACATTTATTGAGAATCAAAGAGACAATCTTAGGTGCACAATGACCTAATTTTTTGTGCCAAATATCAAAATCATGATAAATAGCAGACAAGGCAATTGGATTAGATGTAATAATGGGTGATTTTGCTACTGCCATTCTTTTAAATTTGTAAACTCCTTCCTTAGAATATCATTGGAGTAGGATCTGGTGGGTGTCCGGAGATTTGAAATTACAAGCATGAGAATAAAATTCAAAGTAGCAATTATTATATTTAGTAAATTGGTAAATACTGATTAAATTGTTAGAGATATCAGGGACATGCAAAGGTTGTTTTAGAATAAATCTCATATTGTTATCAAGAGAAATTAGGTAAGAATGACCAATATGTGCAATAGGTGTTGAATTACCATTATCTAAAACTACTTGTTCTGTACCCTGAAAATCAGAGGAGGTTAGAAGACTGGAATGATCATTTGTGATGTGATGAGAAGCTCCAGAGTTTGAAAACCAAGAATTCTCAGAAGATGCAGCTGGTGAAGTGAAGTAAGCTCTTGGATTGTGAAAATTTGATTGTGGTAGTGAAGCAGATGTAGTTGCGGATGTTGAATTTACTTGAAAACTCCGATCAAATCTGTGAAAACAATTCATAGCAGTGTGTCTAGACTTGGCATTGAGATCGATTTGATGAGTTCCAATTATTTCTTCCTCCCCTCCAAGCTCTGCCACAACCTCATCTTACTGAGAAGTCTTTGCCATTTTTTCTATTGAAAATTTGTTTGAGTAAAATTGGACTAAACAATACTAAGATCTGATTTCTTGAATCTGTCCAGCATGTTTTCATGAGTGATGAGTAATGCTTCAGCATCAATTAGGCTCATAATGTTTGATTTTGACATCATAGAGATGTACATAGCATACTCCTCACTCAAACCTTCAGTGATTGCATCAAAATGTTCATCGGATGTTAATTGATGATCAACAGCAGCTAGGGAATCAACTACTTTCTTAATCTTCTGATCTTGAGATATTTACGTGTTGAGGATCCACCTTTCTTGATTCTCTTCAGCTCAGTCTTTAATTGTTTTACTGATCTTTGAAAAAACTTTCAAAATGTGCTTGAATTCTGTCCCACATTTAATGAGCAAAACGGCAACCAATCATCTTTGTCTTGAATGAGTCATCCATTGATTGCATTAGTCATGTTATCATCAACCCTATAGCAACTAAGTGTGAAGACAAATATCTTTCTAAACAAAGCGATCTAATGGTACCTTAAAACAATCTTCATATGCCCAACAAAAAGTAACTGAATGGTAATTAAACACCAATTTCAGTCGTTAATTAAAATAGACAAAAGAAGACATAAGCACAATGCAAACAACTAACAGAGGGAAATTAAACAGCATACATATAATTATTAGAAGACTAATTAATTAAGACAAGATAACACTTGAAACGTAACATTATTTATCTAAGCTTTCGGCAGTTCTCCTCGTCCGTATTAAGGATCATATAACACACCAATAGAGAAAGCCAACTTTAATTTTGTCCCACACACACATATATATATAACAGAACATTTATGCATGCTAGATGATGATGGGATCCAGAAGGAGAGCCGCGACGTGATCTTTTAGAAGTTCATTGTTTGTGTATTTATCCTCGAAGTTTTCATAAACCAACTCACTTGCACGTGCCAAGTTAAGATTGCAGTTAATCACAGGCTTTGGAATATTATCATGTGAGTTAAGGCACTCTTCATTTATATCCTTCCAACAATCACTTATTTCCTTGGAAATGAAACTGTAGGCCTCTTCCTGTGAAATGCCGTATTGTTTCATGCAACATTCAACTGCAGATGCAACATGCTTTCTTTCCTGCTCGACCTACAAATTAAAGGGTGCATGTCACATCCAAAAGTTGAATAACTCACTTATCATGTATCTATATATATTTTGGGTTAAACAAAACAGAGCGCTCATGTAATATTGGTTAAAATAAATATACATTTAGGGGAAAAAAATAAGACTCAGAAAAAAAAAAAAAAGCAATTTACCTTAGTAACTAAAGTCTTAGCTCATGCGTAATATATAATTATTTATATATTTTAAAATAAGTAACTTATGACATAATTTATATCTTCTAAAATTTCAAATATATAGTTCAATATCCTAAATTTATCAAATGGTGCATAAATGACATTATTGCACTAACTTTTTTTTCCCCGAAATTATTACATATTTTATTAACAAGAATATCACAATGGCACTAGAAATGGATGTTCTCAATTTTTTTTTAATTATTTGGTAAAATTTAATCTTTCACATTATATTTTTTAAATTAAAAAATTAATGAAAAAAAATACATGAATAATTATATTTTTAATACACCCCTCATGTAAGAGTCTTTTTTTGAGTTTTTGCATGAATTTTAGATATATGCAAAAAATTCGTGCAAATTTAAAAAAAAAACTCTTACGAGAAGGAATATGTTAATTATATAATTATTCAAATGTCTTTTCTTATAATTTTGAATGTTTGAAAGAAGTGATTTTATGAAAAAAAAAATCTCTTAGGAATAATAGTTTTTTAAAAAAAATGATAAAATCTTCTATATTATTAATTTTTTACATTTATTAATAAATTAATTAATTTATTCTATTAACAACTATGCTAGATGTATATTAAAATATACCATCAAAATAGAATACATCATGTTAAAATTTAAAATACTTATTAAAAATAAGTTAAACTACACATATATTAATACACAAATATATAGTGACTGAATTTGGTAGTTGATTTTAGTATGCAAATAATATTTTTGTTTTATTAATGATTTTAAATTGAATAAAATAAATTTATTGAGAATGATGTCCACCTTATGTGAGGATAAGTCATTTGCAAGTCTGATCATAAGTGAAACAGCATTTATGATTTTGGGATTACTGAAGTTCCAATCAAGCATCTCTTTGGTAGCAAAGTCTTGCATAACGATAAAGGTTGTTAGCATAAGAGGGTATGTACTCGTTTGAACTCCGTTAACCTTGTACTCATCATATGTTGGAATATGTTGCTCATGACACCATTTTGCTTCAATTAAGAAGGCTTGTGCCAATGTAGATATCTGCATTAATAATAATAATAATAATAATAATAATAATAATAATAATATGTAATTATTTAAATTAATGAAATAATTAAGTAGAGCCTACAGCTTGTTTAACATTTTCCAACACCAAGCTTGATCTTCCACTCTCTGTAGTAAGTGACACTATATCAACAAATAATTCTTCTACAAATGCATTAAAAACCACTGTGAAGCACTCTGGTAGAGAAGCAATGTAATTAATATCCCATCTGATGCAAATAGAAAATAAATAAATAAACTTTATGTTTGTGTGAAATAATTAATAATGAGATTGGCTAATCTTAATATATATATTTGTTTTCATTTTCAAATTGAGATAAATAATACAAAATTGGTGGTTAAAGAGAATAGAGATCAAATGAACCTTTTGATTGCCTCAGTCAAGAGTTGAAGCTCTTCAAATGTGCCAAAGACATCATAAGTATCATCAAGAAGACATATACATTCAAGCAATTTGCCTAATATCAATCTCCATGTACTATATTTTGACTCAGAGGATATGCATACTACCCAGAAGAATAACTCAACCACCCTATCTCTAGCATAAGTAACCTTTGTCGCAAAACCTGCATTTTTGCACCACCTGATGAATGAAATAATAATACCAATACAAGTCAATATACAAATAAAATGCACCTAGATGTTGAATCTTTATGTTCTGTTTTTAGAACATGTGCTTTAGTTAATTTTGGCTTGTATTTCCTCTTTTGTTTTTTTTTTTCCCTTTGGGTTTTCTGTGAAAGGTTTTAACGAAGCTCTATCCAAATGTATCGAGCATTAGTACATTTTATAAATAAAAACTAAAAATACTTCTTCTTTTATTTCAATAAACTTGTGAGTGATAACACGATTTACCTGGTGATATTACCAATTTCTTTTTGATGTAGACTTTGTAGCATATTGAAATCTAATTTCGCAAGAGCGAGAAGAACTTTGTCATGGGAAGGATTTTCTTTGTAAAATGACATATATGACCTTGCTCGTATCCTTGAAAATGTCTTGTGAAGAGGCAACCCTAAGCTTTGATTGATTTGGTCAGCAAGAGATGGACTCAATTGATTGATAATGGACTTAAGTTTATTGTATGTGAATTCATGTGCTTCCTCTAATATATCTTCTCCATGAACCCTTAATTGTGCAGCTTCATACAAGCTCCACATTCCTTGAACATCTTGAACAACAATTATTTCATCGAATTCTCTCTTTTTATTCTTGAATTTGTTGAAAACATGTGTATAACTCACATATACTAACTAATGTGAATCTATAATTGATAATTGGTATGGATTTTTATTATATATAAGATAAAAAAAATAGTTCTATATGTACCTGATGAAATGTAATATCCTTTTTGTCGCAGCAGACGAAAAAATAATGCAGTAAAGTGAAGGTTACGTTCTTCTATAGCAAGACTATTGTTGGTAAAATCATTATGGATTTGAACTAATATTTCATCGATTTCATCTTCAAAATGAGAAGATATACTCAAGCATTGAATTGAATCAATTAAATTTAATTTTTGTAAGATATTGTTGTCATTAGAAGACAAATTCATTTTCACTTTCTCCTTATGCATTTGAACTTCTTGTTTCATGGTTTCACTGACTTCCTGCAAATGTTTTCAGAATATTTAACTCAAAAGAGAGAAAAATCAGCGAATCAGAATATGTTATTTGTCCCTATATATGATCAACTCAACTTGATCTAGAGTTGTCATGAATCATGATGCGAACCTTTTTTTTTTTCACTTTTGTGGGATAATAAAAAAGATTGAAGTAGATTAAATTTTTCGATCATAAAAAATTTGATATTATGTTATAATACTGCTTCATTTAAAAATTTAAACTAATAAAAAAAAAACTTAAATTATTATATTTTAACAAAATTATTATTATATGATAATTTGTTGAAAAATTATCAGTTTGATTTGTACTGGTAAATAATGATTTATGTTTTCAGTTATTTATATAATTTTTCAATTTGGTTAATAGATATACTTTTAGGTTTTTAAAATTAAAAGTTAATATAAAAGTTCTTTTTTAAAAGAAACTATCTCGTCCAATCCCTTTCACATAGTCATAAAAAAAAGAAGACTGGCTTGACAAGGAAAAGGAAAGATCAAAATTTAGAAATCATATTTCAAATCAAAAGAAAAAAAGAGGGAAAAAAAAAGTAGTATTACTTGATAAATGTTATAATATGCTAGTAGTTTTATCGATACCTTACATGCTGATTAAGTTATTTTTTTAATTACTAATATAGAAATTAATAAATTTTTATTGACTTCATATAAGATGAAATTTGCTTTTCAGTAATGAGTTAACTTCAATAAAGTTATATTATTTATCTATATAATTATAGAAATGTTTATAAAATGCCGACTAGGCTATTTTAATAATATGACTATAAAACAAAACAAAAAATAGAAAATTTAACAAAATTATATAACTAGGGGGTTGCATTTGCATAATAGAAATACAATAAGATTGATAACTTCTTTTATATAACTAGGGATCCATGCATCCATATAATTATTATTCTTGTTAAAGCAACTTTACTTAAAACTACTTATAGTTTATTCAATTTACGCACTACTACATTTATCCAAGCATTATTTTAAGTCTCTTGCGTAGAAGTAATCAGATATATACTATCCATATTTTTAATATACTAATAATTCAAAAAAATACTACAATAATATATGTATAACAATACTCATATTTCATCGTACAAAAAATAAATAAGATACCAAAGATTTAGAATCAGCATATTTCAAGAAAGTATTTTGCCAAATGCTAGGAGCAAAATTTGCTGAGCATCGCTTTGAGTTAGATGGGATGTGTGGAATCGAACTCATCACTGGAACCGAAGCTGAAAATGACATGGTGGTTTTTTTATATGTATGGTATTGAGCAATGGACAATGTTAAGAGTTAAGAACAATCACTATATAAATGTGATTTCTAACGTGTCCTTCATTAATCATTAATTAGAGGGTTTAATACCGTCCATTGTTGGCAACAAAACATTGGTTAAAATGTTAAATTTTGCTTTCACATTAAATTTCATATCAACATCGGCAGCAATTTACTAACATTACACCTCAAAATTCATATAGCTTATAAAAATAATTCTTAAAAATATAAACGACAAATAAGTTTTTAAATAATTTAAAAATATAATGAAAATAATTAAAAATATTTTTATAAATAGTAAAAAATTTTATATTTAATAAATAACTTATGTATTTTATTCAAATTTTTGTAATGACATTTAAAAAATTACATAAAAGATACACGTAATAAATAGAAATAAAATTTAATTTCTAGAACTTTATTTTCATTTGAAAAAAACTAGTTATTCACATAAAATAAAATTTATTTGACAGAAAATTATTAAATTTTAAAAAATAAATTTTTTTAATAATAAATATAAAAATTATATCAAAATCTGATTTTTAATTTTTTAAAATATATATTTAATATCTATTATCATATTTTTAAATATTTTGATGACGACTTATTTATTATTCGTATTTTTTTAATTATTTTTGTCAACGATCAGCCATATGAATTTTTAAATACTATTTTAGTAGTATACTACAGCATGGATAGTTTGCTATTCGCATTGTCCATCATCTCTTTCTCTAAGAAAAACAAGTAAACAAATAAATAAAGTTTGAATAATTATTTTAATATTAGTTAGATTCGAAATTTACTAAATACTATTATCAACTCTTAATTTTCTAAACTTAAAAATAAATACTTAAACTAAGAACTTTGATTTTACAACAGATTAAAACTAAGCTAAGTAATGGGCTCATTTATTTGTACTTTTAGAACAAAAGTACTATTTTAACAAAATACTTATTTTATTGTTTGAGTTGTATGTTTTTTCCTCTTAAAGAAAATTAGAAGAAAAGCTTAATTAATTTCACTTTTTTCAAAAATAATTTGTGTTGTATATATTTCATATTATTATTAAAATAAAATAATTTTGATTAAAGTTTTAAAATATAATATATTTACTCTTTACTAATAATCTATTCAACTATATATTATTTTATATAAATAAATAATATAAAAGATTTTTTAGCAAATTTCATAGAATATGTAAAATAATTTTTGTATTTCGTATGACCATAATTATAATTCTATTAATTAAAAATATTAGTTACATTTTTTATATACAAATAACTTAATTTTTTCTGATTCTAATAAAATATATACTTCAATAAATATGCCTAAATGTAAAATAATTTTCTATTTCTACTTTTATTTTTGAAAAAATACTTCTCTCTCAATCTTACTAACAAATGAACCCGATATTCCTTTTCCCTTCCCAACTTTCATCTACATATTTAACTTAATAGTAACTTAAATAAAATTTACTATTTGAATTAAACAGTCGACAAATTTCTTATACAATAATAGAAATAAAATTCCAAGTGATAGCTAATCGAGATTGCAAAAAAATAAATGAAGATGTAAATTAAAATAGTTTAATTATTAGTTTATTTGTAATAAGTCTAAAATTTTTGTCAATTTAAAACTCTGATACATTTAAAATTTAATAATTTTAATTATAATATATATTTAAATAAACATACTGAATTATCATTTATGTTAGCTACATTATTTTCATTAAATAGAGTATAATACTTTAATAATAGATGTACTGTAGCAGCTAGGCTGCCGTTCATGCCTTCATCAATTCATATATGTTTGTGATTGAATAGAGAATAAGAAGTTAGACATGTCAATGAGTTATAGCTCAAATGGCATAGTCTTCTCATACTCAATTAAGAGATTGCGAGTTCAAGTCTCTTATCTTTGGTAAAAAAAAAAAAAAATAAGAAGTTAGACATACGTAACCTTTAATTGCCAATAACCTAATCACGATTTTAAATTTTAACGGTAAGGTATTAAAAATGACAAACGGAAGTTCAGCACTTGATTTAATGCGAAGACAAAATTTGACCTCTAAACCAGTACTTTGTTGCCAATTATAAATGATATCAAACCTCTAATTAATGAAAAGCACGCACCTATATAAAATATGGTTAAGGATCGGATCAAATATGCTTAAAATTTTAATTCCATCTACATGAAAATTATTGAATCAAATTAGATCTAATATCTACATTTTTTAAGTTTAAATTTGATCCAATTTATATATTTGTAGATGAGAATGGAATATCAGATATATCCGTAAATATAAAAATATTTTAAAAAATTTATTTTTATTAAAAATATCAATAAAAATCTTTTTTTTTTCGTTCTTTTAAATAAGTTTATTTTTAAAATATTATTAAACATATTTTTATAAATAATACAAATAAAATAATACAACATATATAATAACTATTAGTTGAAATAAAACATAAAAATAATATTTACATAAAAATAATATTTATTTATTTATGGGATAAGTATTGTTTTGGTCCCTTACGTTGAGGGTCAGAATCGAACCTGTCCCCAACGTAATTTTCGATTTAGAATCATACTTAACGTTCTTTTTTATTATTAAAATCGTCCTTTTAATTTTTTTTGGACAAAAATACCATCACCACTACCAACAAAATTACCTCCTCCACCAGTAGCACCACCACCACCACAACCACCACCACAACCACAACCAGCACCACCACTAACACCAACACCAATACCAACACAACCACAACCACAACCACAACCACAACCACCACCAACCACAACCACCACCAAGAAAGCAGGAAACAACACCAAACAGAAACAGAAACAACACCAAACAGAAACAGAAAACAAGAAAGCAGAAGCAAGGCGTGAGGCGGAGGCAGAGACGGAAGCGGAAGCGGCGAGGCGTGAGGCGGTAGAAGCGAGGCGGAGGCGGCGAGGCGGAGCCGACGAGGTGGAGGCGGCGAGACGGAGGCGACAGAAGCGAGGCGGAGGCGGCGAGGCGTGAGGCGGCAGAAGCGAGGCGGAGGCGGCAGGCGGACTCCAACGGCAGTGGCTCGCCGTCCCTCTCCTCCCTCTCCCCTTCCCCCCACCCCCATCCCACCCCGCGTTCTTTCCCCCTTCCCCCTTCGCTGCCGCCGTCCTCCTCCCCCTCTCCCCTTCCCCCCACCCCCACCCCGCGTCCTTTCCCCCTTCCCCCTTCCGCCGCCGTCCCCCTCCCCCCTTTCCCCTTTCCCCTTCCCCCCACCCCGAACCGGCTTCTTTTCCGGCTTCTTCCACTTCCCCTCCTCCCTCTCTTTGCCGCCGGCGCCGTTCCCCCGCCGTACCCCTTCCCCCCTTCCCCTTCGCCCCTTCCCTCTTTCCCTCCCCTCCCTCTTCGTAAACCCTTTTCTCCCTCCCCCCAACGCGTTTTATTTTTTTAATTTTTTAATTTTTTATTTTAGGGGTAGTTTAGGAATAAATTAAAAAATTTTATTAGAAATGACGATTTTAAATTCAAATATGACTTTAAGGATGATTTTAAATCAAAATATACATTAGGGACGGGTTCGATTCCGACCCTCAACGTGAGGGACCAAAACAATACTTATCCCTTTATTTATTTATTTTTACGAATTTACAGATATATAGATACCTATATAAAATCTATCATCCGATCCTGTTAATATGCGAATTTGATCTGATTCGATAACTTTATAGATCAAATCAATATCTATAATCTTCGATCAAATTCAAATAAACACATGAATATATGGATTAAATCTAATCTATAAACATTCTTAACTTAATTTTTAAAGTGATCCCTAATATTTATAATATTTATTAATTTAGTATCTTAAATTAAAAAATTATTATACTAACTTTTGAGATTTATTTCTAAACACTATTTTAGTCCTTTAATCTTTCTCCATCAATAAATAAAATATTGGACTAGCCCAGTCACGTTAAACGCTATAACAATTTGACGTGACAATATTTATTTTAAGGCCAATACTATGGTGCTGAAAGAAAAATTTTTCAGTTGGTGCTGAAAATATGTCATAGAAGAAAAAGCAACACGTGTTTATTTTGTTGGTAAAGTTTCGACAATTCTGCAGCTTGTTCAGAGAATGTTGTATAAGATAATTAATTAGTTGAAGATGATTATGATCTTGGCCTTTTTTGATGATCCAGCAATAATTTGATAAAATAATTGGGCTGACTATGGTTTGATTTTTTTTGTTATATTATTGAACAAAGATGAAGTGATTAAAATATATGATGGGCTATATTGGCGATGGGGTTATATAGGGTTTATTTTTTAAATATATTTTTAAAAATTTTCTATTGAATTGATAATTTTTGGTCAGTTTAACATAATATGCATTTTTTTATTGAGGGAGATGGTAATTATTAATTTAGTTATTGAAATTATCATGATAAAAAGAAATTAAAATTATAAAAAAAATTATTATACTAAGTGTGTATTTAGATTGAAGTTTGTAAATGAGAGCTTGTATAAAATTGATTTTGATTGTTGAGAGTAGCATGATTTATGTTTATCAAGTTTTTATATGGATTATAGTAAATTAAAAAGTCGTTTAGATTATATTACTCAAAATTACTTTTAAATAAAAAATTATTAAAAAAGACATGAACTTAAATAGTTATTTGATATTATGTTATCTTTTTATTTTAAGTATTTAAATAAATTTTATTAATCAAATTTATAATAAAAATTAATATTTATTTATTGAATTAAAATTAGCATAAAAAATTGACAAAATATATTTTATATCAAAACCATAAATAATATACAAATAATATATATAAAAATATATTTTATGAAATTAGATTACTCATAATTTATTTAGTATTATTTTGGGTTATAAATATTACTTTGTTCTATAGTTATAGTTAGTTTTTATTTATTTTGTCCTTTATTTTTTTTTCATAGTTTCTTTAGTATTCACATCTTTTGTATATATAATTAATTTTTATAAAATTTTATTTTTTTCTTATACGAATTCTTGTCTTCTATTTTTTTTTGTTGTACTTTATTTTTTATATGTACAAATTTTTTTTATTTGTTTAACTCATTTAAAACTTGTAATTGTAATAGTTGTATATTATGTTTATTATTGTAATTTTTTTATAATATAAATTATTCACCCTACTAAAAAGAATAAAATAAATAAAAAATTAATTATAACTAACAATAGAATCATACCAATAAAAAATTTATAATAAAAAATAATACTAAATAAATCATGAGTAATCTAATTTAATGAACTATATTTTTATATATTATTTATGTTTTTTATATAAAAGATATTTTGTCAATTTCTTATGCTAATTTTAATTCAATAAGTAAATATTAATTTTTATTATTAACTTGATTAATAAAATTAATTTAAATATCTAAAATATAAAGATAAGATAATATAAAATAACTATTTAATTAAATTCATGTCTTTTTAATAATTTTTATCTAAAATTGATTTTGAGTAATATAATCCAAGCAACATTTAATTTACTATAATCTATTTTGATATAAAAATTTACCAAACATAAATCATGCTAATTCCAGCTCACTTTTAATCAATATTAATTTTTTCATCTACAAACTTTAATCTAAACATACACTCAGTAATAATAAATTTTTTTTTTAAATTTCAATTTTTTTTGTCATGACAATTTCAATAACTAAATTAACAATTAGTATCACCATCAACAACAAAAAAATGAACTGCATACTATGTCAAACTGACTAAAAGTTAACAACTCAACAGAAAACTTCCAAAAATATATTTAGAAAAAAACTCATTTATAACTCCATAGCCAATTCAACCCGTCATATATTTTACTCACTTCATCTTTATTTAATAATACAACAAAAAAAACCAAACCTTATTATGAGCCTAAATATTTTTTAAATCCTAAAAAAAAAAGTCCAATACCATAATCATCATTATTAACACATTTTTTTATCAACTGATTAATTATACTTAATCCTCATATATCACACTCTGCTATTATACAGAAATTATCCAAAATTTTAGCAATAATCTAAACACGCATTCTTTTTTCCTCTATGTCGAGTACTTTCAGCAAAAAAAAATTTTCTTTTAGCACGTTAATCTCTTCCCTTTATAACTCTAATTTATTCTTATTATTGATCTCTGTTGTGCTGCATTTTTTTACCTTTTCTTATTCTTCTTCTTTTCTTTTTTTTTTTTTTTTTACTTTTTTTTCCGAAGGTTTCTCTTTCATCTCCAGTAACTTCTAGTTTGAAGAACCATAATGCGAGGTGAAAGCACCCTAGCTGGTAGCTCTAGCGTGCCCTTCACTAGTTAGAGAGTATTGTTGGCAACAAACCATTGGTTCTATAAAGCATGAATATTTTTTTAATTTATCTTATTCACTTATTAGACACATTTTCAATACGACACTCATCGATATTTGTTCGATATGCATATTTTTTGTGTCTAAATCGTGTCTTGATAAAAAATAAAAAATTTTTTTGGACATATTTGGATGCACCTAAATACTATCACGTGTCAGCATATCCAATATTATTCTTAACATATATTCTTAAAATGAATTTAGAAATAATATATTACTGATTATTAAAACAAAAAATATTTTAAATATTTTATATAATTAAAAATAATAATTAAAATTTTAATTTATATTTTAATATCAATAAAATATCAAAATATCATTATAATTTATCCAAAAAAATACTTTATACTTTATATATATGTTATGTTCTATATCTTATAAAAAATTTAAATTTATATATTTACGTATTTTATATCATATCGTATTCTGTATCCATATCAATATTCATGCATCATAACATTGGTTAAAATGTTAAATTTTACTTTCACATTAAATTTCATACCAACGTCGGCAACAATTTACTATGCAACCCCCAAAATTGATGAGAGGGGATAATCTGCAGCTTGGATAATCTCCTAACATTATATTAAAAGTTTATATCATTGAAAAAAATAATTTAAAAAAAATAATAAATAAAATTTTAATAATTTAAAAATTTGATAAAATAACAAAAAAATATTATATTTTTTATAAATAAAAAAAATATATTTAGTATATCCAAATTTTTGTAGCAATATTTAGATAACTATTTAAAAAATACATGAAAAAAATTGAAATAAAAATTGATTTCTAGACTTTTGTTTTTATTTTTTTTAAAAAATTAGTTATTTGCATAAAAAAATTTACTTGACAAAAAATTATCAAATTTTTAAAAAAAATTATTTTTTTAATAATACATACAAAAAAGTTATATCAAAATTTAATTTTTAAATTATTTTTAAAATATATATTTAATATCTAATAATTTTTGTCACATTTTAAACTTTTTTGGAGACTTATTTGTTATTTGTATTTTTAAAATTACTTTTGTTAGTGATATAAATTTTAGATACTACTATAGCCTGTATAGTTTGCTCTCTCTCTAAAAAAACAAAACAAACAAATAAAGTTTGACTAATTATTTTAATAATATTAATTAGATTGTAAATTTAATAAATATTATTATCAAATTTTAATTTTCTAAAATTAAAAATAAATAACTCTAGACTAAGAACTTTGTTTCTTATTCTTCATAGTTTGACATTTTATAAGAAAAATAATATCTATATTTGATTTTACAACGAATTGAAACTAAGCTAATTAATGGGCTCATTTATTTATTTGTACTTTTGGAACAAAGGTTTTTTTTTAAATACTTATTTTATTGTTTGAGTTGTTTGTTTTTTTTCTTCTTAAAGAAAGTTAGAAGCAAAATAATTAATAAAATAAAATAAAATAAAATAATTTTAATTAAAGTTTTAAAAATATAGAATATTTATTCTTTACTAATAATCTATGCAACTATAATATTTTGTGTTAATAGTCAATTTAATCCTTAAAAGATCCACTACAAGAATTTGACAAATTAGCGACGAATTTTTGTGAGAAATATTTTTTGTCACTAATCCATCACTAACTTGCGAGGAATTAGTGACGCACTAACGACAAAATTAATGAGCGGTTACAAAATACCCGAACTTGAGAAAAACGACTGATAAGCGAGAGATTTACGAGTAAGTTTGTTTCTCGCAGATTGACTTTTGTAACTAAAAAAAAGAGTGAGGAAAATTTCCTTGCTAATTTCTCAAATTAATTAGCGAGTGACAATGTTCTAGCAAATCAGTCACTTAGGGGTTCAATCGAATAAAAGTAAAGTAGCGAGTGATATTATTGTCACTATTCCGTCACAAGTGTTGATATACAATTAGCGAGAAACAATTCACACACTAGTTCGTTGCTAAATAAACTTTGTGTGAAAAGGCTAATTAGTGAGGAACAATGTCCCTAGCTAATCCGTCATAAAGACTTAAAATGCATTCTGCGATGGACAAATTCCTAGCTAATTTGTCGCCAAAGTTTTTATTTTTAGCGAGCAATTCGTTTCTCGCTAATTTGTCGCATAATATTGTAAAATTCAAAATTAGGGTAGCGACAGAAGACAATCGTCACTAACTCGTCGCAACGGATATATCATTCAGTTAGGAAAGTGTTCCTTGCTAATTAGTCGCTAAAGTGGAAATACGGATATTGAGCGCCTATGACCTAAGTAGCGAGAAATTTGCCACTGTTTAACAACTGACGCACTTTGTTCGCTGATTTCAAGTCGCTGATTAGCGGGCGAAATACATTTGTCGCTAAGTTGTCGCAAGTTTAATTTAGCGAGCGACTTGACAACTGCAATCTTGTCGCAAAGCAAAAGCTATATCCTACCTATTTTATAGCAAATTACTCGCTAACCTCGTTGGAAATCAATCGCAAAGTTATAACAAATCCAAAGCTAATCGAGAAAATTTTAGAAGTAACTAGTCGCAATAGAGTCACTAATCAAAAGCTTATTTAGTGAGGAATTAGCGACTGTTTAACAACCGATAGACTTTTCTCGCTTATTTCATGTTGCTACTAATTTGTTAGAAAAAATGTTAGTCCTTATTCTGTCCTTATTTCATGTTGCTACTAATCACTAACCTCTATATAAATTCATAGAAAATTCATGAAAAGTTTGAAGCAAATTTGCCAAGTACGCTAATGTAAATTGTCACAATTTTGTCACTAATCTAAGCTATTTTAAATGAGACAATAATTAAAGTCTCAAAGTCGTGACTAATAATTAGCTAGCTAATTTTTAATAACTAATAATTTACAATATTCTAGCAAGAAGTCAATTCTCAAAAATTTTACAAACAACTCAAATCAAAAGCTTTTTCTTAAAAAATATTTTTTTCCCTATTAGATCACAAATTTATCGTTATTTTTAATAGAAAGTTTGCTATTAATTTGAATTGAAGTTTTAAATTAATATATTTTAAAGACAAATTAAAAAATTTAATATTTTTAGAAAATGAGAGCATAATGTTGATATTTTCAATCACAAAATATAGGGTAAAATACTTAAATAAACCAAATGTATGCAAATATTACTAATATCACCCAAAGCAAGAAATGATACGTGAATCTCCCAAAGGTATTTTTTATACCAATCGAATTAGGGTAATTAGATTTACAAATTTTAGTAGTAAATTGAATTAGACTAATAGATTTATTAGGTGAGTTTTAACTACACATAAATCGAATCAAGCTAGCCAGATTTATGCATGGGCATGGGTGGTATGTTTCCAAATAAATCTAACCAGCCTAATTCAATTTATATAGGACGGAGGGCTTTATATAAATATTAGATGAGTATGAAAAGACTATATCATTTGAGTTATAACTCGTTCACATGCCATTGATTTATTAGGGTGATTTGCCATAATAATAATAATAATAATAATAATAATAATAATAATAATAATAATAATAATAATAATAATAATAATAATAATAATAATAATAATAATAATAATACGTATTCACGATCACAAAAAATTATTTTCTATAATATTTTTTGAGAAAAAATAATAAATATTTAAAGAATAATTAAATACGTGTTCATATTAAAATAACATTGAATATTATATTATTATGGTTTTGTTTTTATTATTTAAAAATTAAATTTTATAATTTAACATTTTTATTCTATTTAAATTATCATTAAGTTATGGACAAAAATAAATATTTAAATGTAAAATTAAAATTAATATCCAAAAATTAATAGTATAAAGTACAACCAGTTAAAAAAATACTTAAAAATCTCATAAAAAATTTATACTTATCCAATAGAATTATTATTATTATTATTATTATTATTATTATTATTATTATTATTATTATTATTATTAAATACTATAGAGACTGTTGGATAGTGATGTTTATTTCTACTTAAATATTAAATAATAATAATTTATTATTATTATTATTATTATTATTATTATTATTATTATTATTATTATTATTATCACTTATAAATACCAAATATGTATTTTATAAATAGATTTAAAATTAATGCACTAGTACTTAACTTTTTTTTAACATATACTCAATTATTTATATATTAAATATTTGGAGTTTGAATTATGTGAACATGTACTCAATTATTTATATAGATTTGAGATAGTAAAATCCAAATAAATCTTTAACCCTAATCTCATATTTACGTAAAAGTAAACATTACCATCCAGCAGTCTCTATAGTATTTAATAATAATAATAATAATAATAACAATAATAATAATTCTATCAAATAAGTATAAAATTTTTTATAAGATTTGTAAGTATTTTTTTAATTTGTTGTACTCTTTACTATTAGTTTTTGATATTAATTTTAACTTTATATTTAAATATTTATTTTTGTCCATAGCTTAGTGATGATAATTTAAGTAGAATAAAAATGTTAAATTATAAAATTTAATATTTAAATAATTAAAACAAAATTATATTAATATAATAGTCAATGTTATTTCAATATGAACACGTATTCAATTATTTTTTAAATATTTATTATTTTTTTAAAAATATTATAAAAAATAATTCTTTGTGATCCTAAATACGTATTATTATTATTATTATTATTATTATTATTATTATTATTATTATTATTATTATTATTATTATTATTATTATTATTATTATTATTATTATTATTATTATTATTATTATTATTATTATTATTATTATTATTATTATTATTATTATTATTATTATTAGGACAAATCACACTAATAAATCAATAGCATGTAAATCGAAATAGGGCAGCTAGATTTATATAAAGTCTTCCGTCCTATATAAATCGAATTTGGCTGGTTAGATTTACTTAGAAACATATGAATGTGTAAATCGATATTACCTGTTTCAATTTATATGTAGGTAAAGCTCATCTAATAAATCTATTTAGTCTAATTCGATTTACTACTAAAATTTGTAAATCTAATTATCGTAATTCGATTTATATACAAAATGCCTTTGGGAGATTCACATACCATTTCTTGGTTTGGATGATTTTGGTAATATTTGCATGCATTTGATTTATTTAAGTATTTTACCCCAAAATATACTAGAAAAATATATAATAAATAAGATAATTAAATTATTATATATGAGAATTTATTTTTATATGATCGTACAAGTTTTATTATTAATTAGAATAATTTTAAAATTCATTCAATAAAGATTAATTTGAGCTAGCTTTTAAATTAATTAGGATTGTCAAAATGAGTCAAATCCATCGGACTAGCTCGTTTATTTGACATAAATAGATGGATATTTAACTCTAAAATCAAACTTGTAAAAATGCAAGTCTAAACAACTTAGCCATAGTTATCAGAACCAGACCAGCCGGCCAGTTCGACCAAAAAACCAGTGAACCGATGTCATATCCGGTTCGGTTCATTATTAAGACCAGACCTGCATTGACTCGGTCAAAAACGGTCAAATAGTTAAAAACCAGATGATTTTGTCACGAACCAGACTCAGTTTAGGTAGTTGATGACCCGCACTTCCTCCTTGACCCGCGTGCTCCACACATAGACCAGTGGGGGGTGTGGATCACTGTAGGATCATCTATTTGAATCCCCTTCAAAAGTGGCATCTCTAAGGTTCGATCCTTGAACCTAAGAGTGAGTAAATGATGGATATTTGACTCTAAAATCAAACTCGTAAAAAATGCAAGTCTAAATGACTTTGACATAGTTATCAGAACCGAATCGGATCGGACCGATCGGTTCAACTGAAAAAATAGTGAATTGATGTCCTATCCGGTTCGGTTCATAATTAAGATCGGACTTGCAATTAACTCAATCAATGGCGGTCAAAAATTAAAATCGAACAATTTTGTTGCGAACTGGACTCGGTTTAGGCAGTTGACCCGCACTTCCTCCTTGATCCGCACACTCCATACGTAGACTAGTGGGGTGTGGATCACTGTAAAAGCATCTATTTGAATCTCCTTAAAAAAATGGCTTTTTAAGGTTCAATCCTTAAACCTGAGAGTGAGTAAAAGCCCCATCTCACTGTGACAAGTGAATCTTCAATAGATGTAATGCTTATAATTTATATATACCATATTATTTTATATGTGCCACTAGTAGATTTTTTTTATTATATTTGCTCATTATTTTATGTATTATATAAAAGTATCGATTATATCATAATTTACATATAATTTAATTAAATCAAATTTAAATAATATAAAATGTTATTATCATTTAATTTTTACTTTTAATATTTAAATTTTGATTTTATTATAATTTTATATATTTATTAAATTATTACCGGGTTAAACAGTTCGACCAATAACCTACCAGTTGAACCACACTAACCCAGTGATTCAGTAATTTGATCGGGTTAATTGCTAGTTCGATTCTGATAACTATAGTTTTAGCTTGATCAACAAAAAAAATAACAAATTTAGATTTTTCATGTTTATTAAAAAAAATTTATCTATCTTATAATTTTTTTAATTATTTTTAAAAAAAATCAAAATGAAAATTTAAAAACAAAAAAAAAATAGTAACTCAAAAAATAAAACAAGTTATATTAATTTAAAAAACGTATAATTTCAAAAATAAAAACGCACAAATAAGCGCCCTTTCCATTACTTCAAATAAAAAATGTGTATAAACCATTGTTTTGAAAATCAAACTGGATCGATCGGTTCAACCAGAAATCGGTCATCTAACCTGTTCGGTTAAAGCACAACCATTTGGCAAAAAACCGATAAAAAATCGATTGAACCGACAGTTAACACTTAACAGGTGAACCGTTTGAACCAAACAGTTTTTTTCCAGTTTTTTTATTTTTAATATATATATATACTCCCCTCACTCACACATAAGTCCACGGAACCGAGCCCCCCTCTCTCTCTGCACACCACGGAACCCTAGCCCCTTTTTCTTTCTCTCTCCCAGCCAATAGCAGCAGGAGGCCAGGAGCCATGGCCTAGTGCCCAGTGCCTAGCGCCCAGCGCTGTCGTCGCCGACAAACTTGTCTCCTCAGCCAGCGTCCAGCCTCGTCGTCGCCGATCCTCTTCTCCTGGATCCCGTTTCCTCGCGTCGCTAGGTCTCATCGCCGAACAGGTGGCATCAGAAATCATCGCCTGTGGAAGCTCAACCCCGCAGCCCCGTCGCTTGTGGAAGCTCGGCGCCGTCGCAGGAGCTTGACGTCGTCTCCTCTATTCCAGCACGCTCTCTGTGTTCATCGTGCCTCCGTCACCGTCACTGTGCCTCCGTCACCATCATCGTGCCTCCGTCACCGTCTCCTCATTCTTGTGATTATAGGTTCTGAAATTTTTGATTTCATATTCTAGTTACTTTTGGTGTCTTCGTTACAATGTTCATCACCTTTGTGATGTTATATTATATCTTATCTTCTGTGACTAGGAATCATTTAGTTTGGTTAATTACTTAATTTTGTTCATGATTTTTGTTAGCTGAATTTTGAATTTTGTTTGCTGTGATATTGAACATTTTCCTCTGTTAGATACTTTGGTAGTTATAATTATGCCAAGCTAGAATGATTAGAGGGAGATAATGATCAACATTCCAATTTGAGGTAAAAGTTCTCCATTTTGTATCTATGTCAAATTTGGTGACCTTGTCCAGTGACTTGAAGGATCTATGAAGCCATTAGTCTTGTTTTGTTCTTTGTATTGTTCTGTGTTCTTGCTTTAAATGATTAGCTCTGCTCACTGCTGTTGTACTGTGCTGTACTGAAAAAAATTGAGACTGAAATTGTCCTCAAAGCCTGAAATTTTGATAATCTTTGTTAATCTTTGGAAAAGTTTGTTGTTGTTGCTGCATAATTTTTTATTGTGTTTTAATTATTTGTGTTGTGGCTCTGCTCTGTTTTATTGTGTTATCCTAGTAAATGTTTGCACGAAAGGTGCAACAAAGAACAGAAAGTTTTACATATTTTGCATTTGCTTGCAGTATAATTTCAAGGATAGCTCTGTGAAATTGGTGTATGTACCCCAGCCACATCCTCGGGCAATTGCTTCTCTGTCTTGGAAAATAATTGTCAAAGTGGCATGTGGGACAAATCACACAAGTGCTTATTTTTTCCATTCTTGATCTCAATTATTTAATCTTTTCTTTCATCTACTCATTATTTCTTTTGAATGTTTAGTGGCGGTGGATAAGGATGGCGACTTTGTCTACTTGTGAGTAATTCTTTAATTTCTTAGTTCAGTATCTTAGCTCTGTAAAATAAGTTATAACTTAAGATTATCCATTTATGCAGTTGTGGATTTGGTGGTTATGGAAGGTTTATGCATAATTTTCAGATTGGTTGTCAATGTTCTGTAAAATACAAAGAAATCACAACAATCAGATGATTCAATTCAAATTAGTTTTATTTATTTATTTGGCTGGTTCTGTGAATTCTGCGTGTACTGCAGGTATGCTTGACACAAATTCAATTCCCTTCCTTGTCTTGTATATATATATATATATACACACTCAAAGATATGTCTAAAGTCTAAACAAATTTATTGCATAAAGAACTTGATCTTTGCATAAAAATACTTGAGATTTCTATATTTTAGAGTCTAAGTAGTGAGAGCGTGAAAGGAAAGGGGATCTTGACTAGTATGAACGCTTGGATGGGGATAGAAATATAACCAGCAGACTTCTTGCAGTTAAAGTGATTGTCATATTACCAATAGTAAACTATACTTTTTTTTTTATCATAAATACTATTATCACTTCTCATTAGTAACACTTATCATGTTTCATGGCAATATACTAGGACAGCAGAGAGGGAAGCAAGCTTGATTCTACCAATGCCCATAATACAGAAGACAATTGATTATCTACTTTTTCTTCTAGATCAGCCCTATGTTGAGAGGTTTCTTAGTGCATATAAATTCTTGTGGAATAGGATGAGAGCAATTAGAATGGACCTGAGAATGCAGCACATTTTCTATCAAAGAGCTATTCTATGCTTGAACAGATGGTACTTTTTTATTTTTAACAAAAGTGTAATAAAACCTGAATTTTCTCTTATTGAAGTGGAAATAATATCTATTTTTTCTACAAGTTCCTTATATGCTATATTGATTAAGACTCAATACAAATATATATTGTGGCTACTTACAGATACAGTAGTTTCATATTTATTTATTAGTAAAATAATTTTCTAAAGGTTCTGATGCCTTTTATAAAAAATCTGCATCTGCTTGGTGATGTTTGTAAGAGCAATATCTAGTGATGGTTAAAAGTTTAAAACTCATGAGGCTATTGATTTTTGTGGTTTCAGATCCAATTACACATCATTGCAATGCATGAATTATGTGAATACACAAAGAAAAAGGATTTTCTGCGGGCTTTGATGCTCACTTCAATATTGAACATATGAACATAACTTCGGTTGAATTGTTTCAGATGTATGATGATCACAGAAAAAAAGGAATACTTGTGCCTACCGAAAAAGAGTTTCGAGGCTATTATGCTCTCCTTAAATTGGATAAGCATCCTGGTTATAAAGTAAGTTGTCCTTGTGCTCTTATCTTTAATGTTTCATTGGCAATAGAAAAACCTAAGAAAATAAGTAAGTTATCCTAGGTTGAACCTGTAGAGCTATTCTTTAATCTCGCTAAGATGACTCTAGAGACAAGGCAGACTCCAGAAATTCTACTTGCCTGCGATATCGCAAGGTTTGTAATTTCAAATGAAAATTAAATTAGCTACTTTTTTTTACCTTAGCTTGATTATTATTAGGTGTATAGTGATTTCATCTGATTTTGACTTTAGCTTAATTATTGGGTCTTTATTGATTAATCAATCAATTAATTAATTAATTCAAGACAATTGATTTTGTTCTATTCTTGATTTTCTCTGTTCTTGCTATAGTTTGTTGTTCTTTACTGCTATTTATTTGTTGTTCTTGGCTTCTTGCTATTGTTTGTTTGGTCTTGATTTTCTGTTCTTAATTTGTTGTTCTTCGTTGTTGCTAACTTTTTATTTGTTAATTTTTAATTTGTTGTTCTTCACTGTTGGCTATATTTACTGTTATTTTTTTTCGAATTTGTTAGTTTTTTATTTTAATTTATTGGTTCTATTATTTTTTGTTCTTGATTTTAATTTTTTTTATCTTCATTGTTGTTGTGATAGCTACTATTTTTTGCGTTTAATTTATTATTATTCTATTTTTGATTTTGATTAACTGATGTGCTATTATTTACCGATATTATTTTTCTGTGATATTTTGCAGTTTGATCCCAGTATAAATGACAATATTGGTGAAACTGAAGGTGAAATTGGTGGACATGTTTTTTCTGCAATTGATATGCCAAGTCTTAGGTGTTATTTGTATTTTTCATTTTTTTTAAATTTCAATGTGAAATGAGGAACTGAGATGTGTAATGTATAATGAATTTTATAGAAGTAGGAACACATTTGTGTAGCCAGATTAAAGCATCTCTAAAAAAATGAGTGAATACTTACTTTTACATTATATTATAAGTGAGCTTTTTTCTTTGTTAGTTTACTAATTAAGTCATGTTATCTCCTAGCTATTGAAAAGATAGAGTAGGCATTTGATCAAGTCCAAAGGCTTGGTTATTATCAGGTTAAGCTTCAATACATAATTCTTGAAACATGGTTTGAACTTTTTAAACATGTATAATTTTGATAAACTCATTTATTCTGTATTTGATATAATTTTTCTAGTTCAATGACTAAAAAAATATGAGGTTTATTTTAGTATAGCGACATACTCGCTATTGATGATGGTGGCAAATTATAGACTCTATTGCGACTGAAATATTTGTGAGATACCTATCGATTTGTTACTATTTTAAAAGGAATTTACGATGATATTTTGTGACTATTTCATAACTCTACTTTATCATTTCGAATAGCTTTGGTTTAGCGACAAAATTCCTACAAATTTGATTAAGGATTTTCAAAGATTTGCTATAGATTTGTTATAAAATGTGACAGATTTACGACCATATTAGCGGACAACTTGCGACGAGTTAGGTTCGAAAAAATTCCTCGCTAATTAGCGTCAACTAATATTTCTATTTTGTCTACAAAGTTAGTTTGCATTTAGCGATGAGTCTGCTATAGTAGAGTTTGTCGCTAATTAGCGACTATCGTTTAGTCCATTTCTGCTATGGAATTAGCTTTTACTTTAGTGACTGATTTGTGACTATTTAATCGGTAGCTAAAAAACTTTCCGATGAATTAGTGACTGTTGTGTTTGCCTCACTGATCTGAGACTTGTAATTAGTGAGAAAAGCATTAGTTGCTAGGCGGTAGCTAATCCGTCACAAATTATATTTTGCGTCAGCTTAGCGATGATTTTACGACTCTTTTTCTGGTAGCTAATCGGCCATATTCTTGTAGTGGATGAGACATTTTTCAAATTTGTTCCTAAAAGATTTTATTAATCAAATTGGTCTTTTAAAAATTACAAATTAATCATATTTGTCTTTCAATTCAGTTACTTCATTAACAATTTTTGTCAATGATTAATGATATGGAATATTAATTGATATATCATACATACCACCTAATATATATGTCCAGTTAGACGCTAACTAAATATGTTTATGAAAATCTATCAATTTAGTCGTTAGGTCATATTGGGAATAAGATTTATATAATTGGAGTAAAGAACTAAATTAATAGATTTACATGAATATATTTTGTCAATGTTCAATCAGACATGTCACGTATCATGCATGTATGTTGTCAATTAATGTTTTACAACTTCAATTGTTGACAAAAATTGTTAATGGAGTGACTGAAAAACAAATATGATTAATTTTCAATCTTTGTCGGTTATACAGTCAATCCGACATGTTTGGTAGCTAACTCGGACATTGTCTCTCTGTTGCGCACAAATACCTCAGCACATCGGCTGACCGTTAGAGGGAGAGTGCCCTGTCACCGCGCAACCAGAGAGAAATCATAAACATACTCATTATCAATCATACTCAATCACGTCTCATTTATCATCATCTTATAATATCACAATCATTCTCATCATATCTCATTTTCATTACAACTCATTCATTTTCATTCAAGGTCCATAATTAACTCAGTACCTCCATTATTTACTTCTTATTCAACATTATCAACCCTTCATTAATTCAGTTAACACTTTGCCAAACCTTTCTAAATATCTCCTCTTTTTATTTAACAGACTCATCCTCATTCTAAGGTTTAAAGGTTCACTAACAGACTTTAAACAAGTGTAAAAAAGGTTTGGAAAGTTAGAGGTTTGGAAAGCTAGAGTTTTGGTTAAACTTTGAAAAACACCACATCCTACCCGCGGGTACCCAACCTGTTGCGGGTAGGGTAGAGATCGGTCTAGGTATGCTTGCGGGTAGACCATATTTTATAAAAATTATGTATATAGTGAAGGAGGTAAGAGTTGAACCCACAACCTTCCTCATGTAATAACTTACAATAAATGAACAACCACAAAACTAGTTAGTTAATTTAGTAATTTAAAGCGTTAGTTTTTCATTTTTTATTTTATTAATATGTATGAAATTCGAAATGATTGAATTTTATATTTACTTTAAAAAAATTTGATATTTCTGCGGATAAGGTAGGGTTTAGAATTTTAGGGTGCGGGTAGGGTTAGAGTTGAGAGATTTTCAACCTGCGGATTGGGTAAGGTAGAGTTTTAATAAAATTTTCAATCCACGGGTAAGGTTAGGGTAGAGTCCAAATCCTACTCTACCCTACCAATTGCTAGCCCTAGCAAGTGTAGCAACCATCCCTTTTGCTTTAGAAACTACTAAATCATAAAAATCAGTTTTCTATACCTAACTTCCGACGTTCATAACTTCCTTTGCAAAATTCCGATTTTCACAAACTTTAATCCATTTAAAATCTCTTGAAATTCTCTTCAATTTAAAATAAATTTTATTAAAATTCAAAATCCGAGGTTGAAGTTATGGACCACCGAAGTTCGTTAAAAATCTATTTTTACCAAAAGAGTTCAAACCTCTATTTTCAAATTATCAATTTCAAAACTAAAGTTTCATAATCCAAAACAACATTAAATACACTCAAAACAATTCCACAACCAATTTCTTCCTTCCACAACACTTCAATACTCAATTTTTGTCAATTTTCACCCAACAACTAATAGCCAACAACATAATTCATCCATAATTCATGGCACAACTCATAATCATCCAACAAACCACATCAATCACCACAATCATCAATTATAATGCATTTACATAATTAAGCTCAACATATTCACCAAATCACTAAACCTCAATAACTTTACATGGTTCAACTTATCCTATGGTCATTTAGTCTAAGTTTTCACGTTACATTATATTTTATCTACGAAAAATCAAAATCATACATTGGCCGATTCCTCCCTAAACTCGGAACACCATAAAAACCTCTCCTTTCACAAGCTCCAAGCTTCCAAACATAAATTTCTCAAGCTTAATCACCCGAATTTCGTTCCAAACTGCCCAATTGAACTCCAAATCAACAAGAACACATTCTAATTCACACAATATCACTATAATCATCATGGGGTTCACTAATTCCATAATTCACAAGGGTTCAATTGTTTCTTACCTTACCCACTGATCAATTGGATAAAATCCACTGATTATTCACTGTTAGAGTTCACCTAAACCATCAAAATTATTCAATTTCTCAATATCTAAACTCAAAACCCACGAAATTTAGGAGAAGAAGAACTGAGCAATAAATACAAATTTCTTACCACTTCGAATAGAATTTAAGAGAATTCCAAAACAAACACGTGACCACTGACGATTCGTCAATCAGAACTCCGAATTGAAAGATACCACTACTAGAAAATTAGTTATTACAGACGGATATTTCCGACGGATTTTATCCCACGGAAATATAGACGGAATTTCAGAGGGATTTTTTGTCGGAAAACAAAAAAAATGAATTAGTATAAATTACAGACGGAAAAGAGAATCTGTCGATAATTCCGTCGAAAAAATTAATTTTTTTCGTGGGAAATGATTACAGATAGAAAATCCGTCTGTAATTAAATACAAAAAAATGTTGCATTTTATTAAATTATTACAGACGAAAAATCTGTCTGTAATTTAAAATTTTTTCGTCGAAAATGTTTGATATTCGCATTTATGATCCTTTGTGCCCGAGCTCGTTCATTCACAGCACCTAATCAAAGGAGCTAAACCTAGCATTCCCCTCTCCGTCCACGAGCTTCTTCTTCTCCTTTCCTCATCCACAGCGCCACCGCCGGCCACCCTAACTGTCGTAGCTACCTTCTCCTTCTTCTCCTCTTTTTTAAACACTGAACCAGTAGAACACAGCCCCTGTCTCTCTCGTTCTTTCTCGTTCGCAGAACAAAGCAACCTCAAGCTCCACCACCACCGCCCCTCAAGCTCGCATATCTTCTCAGTGCTACAGCCATCATCTCCTCCAGTCAATGCCGCGGCTACCTTCGCGCAAGCCCTAGCTCCGTGGCGACCAAAATCGGTTCCTCCGTCAGCCGTGGTTCCACCTCTCTCTTTCCCCCTGTTCGAACCGTAGAGACCAGGTTTTGGTTTCAAAATTCTTTTAATTTCTGTTGAGTTCAATTAATTTTGTTTAGTTAGTTTGATTTTAGTAATTACTTTAATTAGATTTGTTTTCTGATTATTGGATTTTTAGGTTGTTAAAATAGGATTAGATTAGGTTTTGATTCTGAATAGCTGAGAAATATGATTAGATTAGGTTTTCTGTTTTCACTTTCCTTTCTTGCTGGGGTTGGTACCTGGTAGCAGGTAGGTTTCTACTTTCTACTGATTCAGATAAAGACCTTGAAGGCTTTGAAAGAGGAATATATTATTCACTGATTCAGGTAAAGACCTTGAAGGCTTTAAAGTATTTTTTCTACTTTCTACTGCAGAATTTTTTTAAATTAATAAAAGAGGAATATATTATTCACTGATTCAGGTAAAGTCTTCACAGCTATATATACTTTTTCACCTGCACCTTTTCCACCTGTTTCTTTCAGAGGCAAGTGTTAATGTAGCCATAGCATGCAGATAGGTTCTCCAATTCTATCCATTTTATTATTTGGTTAAAAAGAAGTAAAAGATCTTATCTATTGATTATGTTGTTTTTAACTTGTTGATCTGCAGATACATTATGATCACCAAGTGCTTCTTGATTATCTAATATCAAAGGATACTGGAATAAGCTGTGCTAAATATCTTTTGAGGTATTTTAAATTTTGTCGTCAATCACATTACTTTCTCTTTCTTTGGTTTTAAATAAAATAGTTGGAAAAGGTTTTATAATTATAGGTATGGTTCATGTAGCTCTGTGTTGTACTAAATTATCTTCTTCTAACAACAACAACTAAGGATCTTCTATTTTATTGAGTTTTTTATTCCTTCTGCATGCAGAATCTTTGTTGCCATTTGGAATGTAGCAGGGAAGTCACCTCCAAGTTATTTGAACCTTGAAGATTGGCTTCACACCTCTCCACCCGCTGATATCTATGTTCTTGGGTAAATTACTAATGTCGGTTGTATAATGTGCAAGTCATCTTTTATTCTGTAACATTTCTTGCTGAGAAATTTTTTGCATTTTCTTTTTGGCCTCAGGTTTCAAGAAATTGTACCTCTTATTGCTGGTAACATTTTGGGAACAGAAGACAATGGCCCTGCAAGGAAATGGCTTGCTCTTATTAGGAAGACCCTTAAGCTTGTTGGTTGAATGCTTGAAATAATATTTATTTGCATTTTCAAAATGGGGATCATATTCATCCTGTCTTCCTCATGAATTTTTTCCCCTAGCAAATGTAGAATAATAATTCTTTTGTTTAAAGTTGAACTGGAGTAACCTAATTGGAGTTAGCTAAGTGGAAGTAATCTCTTAGAAAATGACGTGAAAATATTTGTGGGGTTTGTATTTCTTTTTTGTGCTGACCTTTTAAGCAATAATTTAAAATATATTTTAATTGATGGTGTGAACTATGGTGCTTCTGATTTTGCTTACTCTGCATACTCCTTGGTAAGTTATTAGTTCACATAATGAAATGTCTTTATTTATTCCTATTTTCATAGCGTGTTAGATCTCTATCTAAACATGTTAATTTGCTATAATATTCTCTGTTTTTCAGGTTTTGGTTTCACTAGCAAGTATTATATTATTCTATTAAAGTTCCATTCTGCTAGTTTGAGAGAACTGTTGATTATCATATTAAATAAAAAAGCTTGGTTGTCATAATTTAATTTCTATAGAGACTGATATAGTATTTTCTGATCTGGTTCTAGTTGCATTTACAGTTAACACTTGCTAGATTGATGTGAGATATCAGCTAATCTTGGAGTAGCTATTTCCAAGCTTAGTAATTATAGATGTATTCTTTGAAGGATATCTGATCCTTTCATGGACTTCAATTTTGTTTACTTAGCAAAACTTGCGGCAGCACTGCAGGTTGTTGCTGTTATGGTTTATCTGATTTTTGTCACGTCTTAATGGAAATTATTGCAGGAAAAATTGTGCTTGAGGCTTTGATTTTGACCTCTGCTATGGTTTCCTCACTCACTGGCTATACCTTTTGGGCTTCCAAGAAGGGCAAGGATTTTAGCTTCCTTGGCCCATTTTTATTCACTAGTCTCTTTACCCTGTTTCTCGTTGGCATGATGCAGGTTAGAATAGAATCCATCCCCTTTTTCATTGAGTTATAGTAATTAATCCTTCTGTTCCACATTGATGATCATTTTGATTTTTTAGTTACATTCATAAACCAATGCATTTGTACAAAATTGTATCTAGATGGATTGTTTTGTCAATGTACCAAAAAAGTCAAAACAACCATCATTATGGAATGGATGGATGGATGGAGTACTCAGTAGTCTTTTTTTTATATGTGGTTTTATAAATCTCCAATTAGTTAGTTTAACATTCTAGTATTGGGTTCTTATCGACTTGCATGTTACTTAAGACTCCTTGTCCTTTGGCGCAGATGTTCTTCCCCTTTGGACCAGCAGCTCATGCTATTTATGGTGGAATTGGTGCTATGATTTTCTCTGGTTACATTATATACGACACTGACAACCTGATCAAATGCTTCACTTATGATGAGTACATTGGGGCTTCAGTCACTCTCTATCTCGACATTCTGAACTTGTTCCTTGCCATCTTGAATATGCTAAGGGAGGCAAACAATTAGCCACTCATCCTGCATGAACTGAGTTTTTGTCAATTAAAATCTCTGAAATAACTGTTACCTCTTTACAATATACCCTAGGAAGTATTCTGATTATAACACTATGCTCCTCTTCTCTAGTATTCTCTTACAGTTGAGAGTCTTAGGTGACATGAAAAATTTGTTGGTTCACAATTGTATCTTATGATGTATTATATATATAAAAGAATATTGTGCAAAATGTTGTTCATTCCTTTTAGTTATTTATTCTGAGGTGAGTTGCCCTTTGAATTTATATGATACATAGAGTCATAGATTATCAAACAAGCAACCTGCTTTATGTGGAGATCAGCATTATAAAGCTAAAAGAGATTCAAAACATTGAATATTCAGGACATTCTCTAGCTTGCATTGTTCAAGAAATTTTAGAAAATTCTAAGGATACTACTCTACTAATGTTTGTGAGACTAATGTTTGTGAGACATGGATGTAATTTTCACTCCATATGGATGTATAACTATATATTATTGAATAACTAGAGTTATATGCAAAGAAATATTATATAGATAATCTATTTTTTATATATCTCAAAGAAGAAAAAAATAATATATAATTTATATGAGTTGAGTTGAGTTTTTTTATATTTATTTTGTATGAAAACAAGTTTATTTTGTAATTAGAAAAATAAAAAAAAATTCTATTTTACCTTACTGACGGATTTACAGACGGATTTTCTGTCTGTAATCAGAATGTGGGATGATTTTCCAAAGTTCAAATTACAGACGGAAAATCTGTCAGAAAATTCGTCTGTAATTACAGATAGAAAATCTGTCTGTAATTACAGACGGAAAATCCGTCTGAAAGTTCGTCGCCTTTGAGAAATGGACAGAAAATTTACAGAGAAAAAATCCGTCGGTAACGGGTAAAAATCCGTCTGTAATTTTCCGACGGGGCTTTTACAAAGGGACAAAATCCGTCGGTAATTTCGTCGAAAACCAAAAATCCGTCTGTAATAAAGACCAAATCTGTCTGTAAATCTATCTGTATTAATCCATTTTTTAGTTGTGTACGAGTGATTGAAAATTTACGGTGATAGCATTAGTTTTTCCCAAATCAACGTGCTCCCTCCTCCTCTCTATGAAATTCTGAATTGTTAACAATGGGAAGGGTTTTTATGTAATTGGACTTGGATTCTTGCATCTAATATAAGTTTGATTCAATCGGTTTGGTTTGTTAACCTGATCTTGGACTAAAATTTTTAAAATTCATGTCAAAATTTATATTTTAATTATTTCTATTTTATTAATTAAAAATTAATTATTTACTAATTATTTGGAGTTCATATCTTTGATCGTCTTCTTTCAACAAAAAAATGTCAAATTTTGTCTTCGCATTAAATCAAATATTAAACGTGCAATTGCAAATACCTCATTATTAAAAGTTAAAATTGTGATTAGGTTATTGGCAATAAAAGCTTATGTATGCCCAACGTCTTATTCTCTTTGCAATCACAAACATATGAATTGAATTGACGAAGGCATGAATGGCACCCTAGCTGCTACAGTACTTATATTATTAAAGTAGAGGTAAATATTAAATCGATACTCAAAAAATTTTGATAATGATAAAATGGTACTTAATAAATGTTATTAATAAAATAATTACTAAAAAAATTAAAATTTGATAAACATGTCTCTAAATTTATCGAAACACATCACCAATGAAAATAATGATAAGATGGCTAACATATTTTAATAATATGACAACTTTGTTGATATGTATGTATGTATGTATGTATGTATGTATGTATGTATGTATGTATGTATGTATGTATGTGTGTGTGTGAAATTTTTAATTAATTAACCAAATTCAACCAAGAAAAATCCCCAAATCATTCTATGTTTGTCATGAACTCTGAAATGAGACTTTTCACCATGCGTTATCTCAAGTTTGTAGATTCGAAGATGTTACTATAAGAAAGTGTTGAGTACTGTTGGATTTAGTGTTGCAGAATAACGGCAGATTTACTGTCGGATTTATCGACGGTAACGACGTCGAATTTATAAGGTTAAGTAATTACTTGCCGATTTTGGTTTTCAACGGTAAATTCACCGATGATATTTGGAGGAAAACAAAACTAAATTGGCGTATCTTTTAGGGTTGGATTTACCGTACCTACTTAGTGAAACACTGCGTTTTGGTGACCCGCAATGGTTTACCATCAGATTTTTTCGATAGTGAATCTGACGATAACTGGGCCATAAATTTAAAATGTGAACCCTCTTTCCCCTCATTCGAATTTCACTCTCTCTCGCTCACTCATCTGTTTCCTCCCCTCTCCCCAACACCACCATCTGCCGCTGCCGAAACTACCACCATCACAGCCCCCTTTCCGTCGCTGTCAACCCACTACCGAGACCCCTCCTTTTTTTTCTTTTTCTTCCTCTTCTCTCGTTGCCATTTCACCGTTAATCTTCTCTCTTCTCACAACCGCCGTGCCACACCACAGAGCCACCACCGGCAAGCCATCAAGCCACCATTATCCCCACCATCATCGCACCGCCGCTGCCCAGCTTCACAGCAAGTCCATCCTTCAGCGCAGCAGAACATGGAAGCCCTGTCCCAGTCTTCCAGCGAGTTCCCCAGGGAAACCTATCTCTTCCCTCTCTTCTGTTTCACCTGTTGCCCTGCATAACAGATTTTTTATTAAATTCTGTTTTTCAAAATCTGTTTAGTCAGTATTGGTTCATTAGTTTGGTTTTAGTTAGTTTAGTTAAATTTAATTTTTTGTTTTAGTGGATTTTACGTTATTAAGATAAGTTAGGTATAGATTACTTGGTTCTGAGATTGTTGAAAGTTATTGAATTACAGAAGTGGGCGGTAATTTTTTTTTAGTTTTAAACCTTCTTAGTTTATTTATATCTTCTATTTTGATTAACTAATTTTAAAATTTTTTTGTGCAGCTGAAATTTATATGGGATGCTGAGCACGATGCCCTCATCAGGAAGATATATGACCATCGAATGGGTCGGCGGCTGCAATAGATGCCAGAGGATGTTCGTGAGGGGCGGGACCACATCACGCTTTGGCTCCGCCCGGAAATCAAAAAGGCTCTTAGTTCATTAAGATACCGATAAGGGGTTCAGGTATCGAGGTCTCACAAACAGAGCTAATAGGGCATGGGCGAGGTCGTCCAAGTATACCAGCGGCTTAGCGACCTTCATGAAAACTAACGTCAGGCTGGTATGTAGTTTCTATAATGTTGTTATTAACTTAGTTATATTCTTTTACATATATATCATTACTGGTGATCCTAATAATATTGTTTCAATGCAACATGTGTGGTCGAAGTCGTTGGATTGCGATGCGACATTGGCGGAGATGTTCAAGTATACCCACACTTTGAAGGAGAATAAAGAGAGATTTGCTTATCAGCGGTCTTAGGATCATTATGTGAGTAAACATCTGATCTTGTGATACAAAATTAGAGATTAACTGCATAGTTGTCGTACTAATCATTATAGCATATGTTACACAGGAGTCCCACACACAGAGACTAGAGACCACGACTCAATGATCTCAGCAAAGTGGGAAGGACGCCAATGGCTCTGCTGCTTCAGTCGTCAAACCTGATGCGGTTTAGCGGGAGACTGCCTCAGCGTCATACAAGAACTGAGTATACGAGTTGGGGTCATTTTTTGCCAGCAGCCACTGTAACTTCACGTTGAGGCCATCATCCGCCTCTGGTACCAGTCGACCCATCGACCCTGAGGAAAGTATTGATTTGAGGTTGCAGGTGCATGAGCTCACCCGCAGCCTTCACTAGCAGGCTTAGCAGCTGACCGATTATCGAGAGATGTATCAGGAGATTCCCACACGCATGACGAACATGGATGACCTCAGACTGGAGTGGAGGGAGCAGTTGGAGCGATTTCAGCGGATGGAGACTCAAATAGATATGTACCAGGCTCAGATGTGCGCCGTTGTCATCATCCCCACTGGTGGCAGCGTCGCTGGTGGCAGCGGTGCTGTTGGTGGAACACAGACAGCACCGCCTTTTGCGCCACCTCAGCAGGACCACAGGAACGACAACGATGACTACTACCTGGATCTTTAGTGATTAGGACTTCGTTTTATTGTTTTATTATATTTATTTGATTTATTATACTTTTAATTTATTTGAATTTGATATTTAATATTACATAATTAGTTTCTATTATTTATAAATTGATCATTAATTGTGTAAAAAATAAATTTAAATAAAAAATTAAAATTAAAAATTTTGTCACAATTTTACCGAGAGAATAATCCAACGGTGATAGTGTGGAAAATAGCATATTATGGCACGAACATAACCGTCAGAAACATCCGCCTGTAATCAATTGATTTTTCGGGCAGGTAATCTGTCATAGAATCCGATGGTAATTACCATCGAACGAAAAAAATCTGACGATAACCATTTATCAGCGAGATTTATACCGTCTGATTCCTTCCGATGATAAATCTGATGATACTCAATATTTTTCTTGTAGTGTGTATACGGCTAGAATTTGTGGCAAATCTCTTATGGGGAGAATGAACATACGTCCATGCAATAAATAGTCAAAAATCCAATTGACAGAAATTACCAATTACAGATTAATATACAATTCAAGAATATTCATATACAATAAAGCTCGTTTAGAAGAGAAAGCAAACAAATTCATATACAATAACTAGAAAAAGAAGAATAGTTTATATGGATGCAAACCGTTTTATCTTTTTTATTCTACAAATCGACAATGTTTTTAGCTTGTTTAGCGCCAAAACTAAGGTTATGTTTGTTTGAAGGGAAAATAGAAGGAAAGAAAAGGGAGGAAAGAAAATAGGAAGGAAAATGATTGTTTTCCATTGTTTAGTTGAAGAGAGAAAAAAAAAAGGATGAAGAAAATTGGTAGGACCCACCAAATTTTTTTCTCTCCAATATTGAAAAGAAAAAGAAGAGAAAACTTATTTTCACTCTACTTTCAATATTACCCCTGCACTTTTTTAATATATTTTATAATACAAGGGTAAGATTATCTTTTTATAACATTTTTTTTAATTTTTCTTCCATCCAAACACATATAAAAAATAAAAATTCACTCAAATTTTTTTTCTATTTTTTTCCAACCAAACATAGCCTAAACGATTATATTTGCATCTAACATGACAGATCAGAATTAGCTTAGTACTTTATTTGTTGATGTAATATTAAAAAAAAAAGTTTAAAACCAAAATAATACTAAAATTAAATTTAAAAGACTAAAATAATATATGCTATAAATATCAAGGACCACTGTAAATCAGGGGTGGCAAAGCAGGCTGGTCCGCCCCACTCCGCCAAAGCTCGCCCAAATATGGGGTGGGCCGGCCCGGCCCGCCAAACTAATATGGGTTCAACTTTCTATCTTGCCCCACCAAAGGACGGACCGGCCCGTCTCTTTTTTTTAATATTTTTTAACCAAATTTTTTTATGATAAAATTCAATTTAACAACAAATGCTCAATCCAACAAATTCATTATCATTATATTTCGAACATAATCAACAAACACCAACAAATGCTCAATCCACATCAACAATTATCATCAGAGGTACTAAACAATTAACATACTCATGCATTCATTCCTATCCTATGGTCATCTAGCCTAAGTTTTTACAAGACATTATATATTAAATACGAGAAACCAAAACCATACCTTGATCGATTTCCTCGTATAACCCAACACAACCCACTTAGGCAAGAAGCAAGCCCTCAACACCAATTTCAGCAACTAGCACCAAATCCCAAGCTTCCAATTAAGCTTCCAACATACCCAATTACTTCATATCACATATATACATACACCTAACACATTTATCACATATACATACCTAAAATTCAATACCCAACACACTTAATTAAGGAATTAACTAGGATTCTAGGATTCTCACCTTACTCAAGTACCAATGAAGCGATATTAAACATTTTTCTCAAGCTAATCGGATCCTATAATATAAAAGGACCAAAATCTCAACACCCACAATATCCAAATTTCGAAATATTGGGGAAGGAAGAACTAAAATCGAAATTGAGACTTCCTTACCGAATTAGTCACCAGAATTCGTAGACCTCGACGTCACGGATGCGTGGCCGCAAACGATATGGCGATCAGAGCTTGGAGTTGAAAGAAATGGGGATTTGAAGTGGAACCAAGGGTTTGGAACCTCACCTTCGTTCTTCTCCCTTCCCTTCAGCCCCCAACGTGAAAATGAAATGGTTAAGGGGAAAGAAAACTGAATCTCTTGCCTTTTATGTGTTGGGATTTGGTTCAATCGGATTTAGACCAAACGAACCAAAAATACCAAACGGACCCATGTTGGGCCCAAAGTCCAAAACCACACACTAACACCTCCTCACACTCAATCATTCTAGTCATTCTTCCCTTAGAGAAATTGAGAGACACGGATTGAGAGTGAAGAGAAGAGAAAAGAAAGCCAAATCCTAACTTCCACATCTTCAATTGCCTATAACTTTCGCTTCGGAGCTCCGATTTATGAGGCGTTTGTGGGCCACGCGTTCGTCTCGGAACCCTCTTCAATTCTATCAGAATAGTTTGGTAAGAAACTTAAAATTCTAGCTCCATTTCTTCATTTGAATATGAATTCGCATTTTAAGTTTGGGTGATTGAGAATTTTGGTGATTTTGATGTTTTAGGAGTTTCCTACCTTGTGTTCTTGGTGATTTTCATCACCAATTTCAGTGGGTAAAGGTATGAATTCATTTTTCCCTCTTGGTTAATCAATTTATGTAAATTCTAGTTTTTGATATTGTGCCAAATTGTATGAATTGGTGAGTATTTGGGAGCTTTAGCTTGGTGAAATTGTGGAACTTGAACTTGAACTTGATCATTGGTGTGAGAAAATTGAGGCTTGGTAGAATTTTGGAAAGAAAAGTTTGAAAGCTTGAATTTTTACAACATTAAGATATGGATTTAAGTTTCGAATAAATATCATGTAATGTGACATAAAGTCTTAGGCTAGTGGATTTAGGATTATTGTTGAATTATTGTGGCTGATTGTTTGGTTTAGTGAAAGTTCTTATATGTTAGATGTTTGCCTAATTTGGAATGAATTAGATGATGGATTGATATAAATATGCAATATATTGTGAATTGTGAAAATTGGGCCAGAGGCCGTGATAGGGTGAGGTATCAAGTGGAAGTAAGTGGTGTGATTTGTTATATGCTAATGAGATTATTGATTCTTGGTTGATTAGTAAATTTGGATATATGAATGTTGTATGTTGTTGTTGAGAATGGAGTGTGTTAAATAAGTTAGAAGTGGGTTGATTTAGGTATGAAATAGTTAAGGATTGATAAATGAATATTTGGATGGTGTAGAAATGGTTTTGAAATGTTTTAGACTTGAATTGAATTGAGAATTGATGAAATTGAAGGATTGTGTGAATTTGGTAAAAAATATTTTTTAGCCAACTTTGACGGGTCATAACTTAGTGCTCGGAGTTTGAATTTGGATGAAATTTATCTTAAATTAAAGGTGATGATGAGAGCTTTAAATTGGATTAAGAATGGAGGAAATCGAAATTTTGTAGAAAAAGTTATGAGAATTTGAAATTAGATATAAAAATCTGAAGTCTGAGAGTTTGCAGAAAAACTAGAATCTCTGGTATGTATGTACACGCACATGGTTGTACGCATGCACAGAATAGAGCGTTTGTCAAGGGTAGTGCGTACGCGATGCACAAGTGTATGCGTACACACAATAAGAAAGTTTTGCAAGGTATGTGTACGCACAATAAGGTGCGTACGCACAGGTCCTGTTTTCGTAAATAAATTCTATTTTTGACTATTTGACTTTTTCATCATGCTTGAAATCTTTTGTAATCCTTATAATGAGTATAGAGACGGTGGATTAGAGGGTAGAAAGTGTTGGGAAGAAAATTATTGAGTCGAAATAAATTGGAAGTGATTGAAAGGATGAATTGATGTGGTTAGATGATGAGAATAAATTTGATTCAGATTCAGGCTCCCTGAGTAGATGCAATGGTTCGCTCCACTTGCTCCAGATTGAGATTGGAATGAATTGGAAGTGATTGAAAGGGATGAGTTGACATGATTGAATGATGAAAATAAGTTTGATTGATATGATACCTCCTTAGGTAGATACAATGGTTTACCCTACTTGCTCTGGGTTGAGGATGAGACTCATTGGGTAGATGCAATGGTTTGCCCCACTTGCTTCAGGTTGAGATTTGAGACTTTGTTGACCCTCCATCGCAAGAAGTAGCCGGACACTTAGACCTTTTCAGATAATTCCTCCAAGAAAAGTGAATACCTCTTAGGAATGTGCACATCGAAGGACTGTCCAAGGTTCGCTACCGGACATATCGGGTTTGGATGTATAATCGACAGATGAGCTCATTGATAGTAGGACAGACATGCATCATTTATATTTGTATGTATTGATTGGGTGTGCATCTTGTATTTAGTTTGCCTTCTTGATTAACTATATCTATATGCTATTTGATCTAATTGCTTTATTTATTCTCTCTACTTTGTATTACTTGACAAAATAAGTTATCTTCTAGCCAAAAAAAAAAAAATCTGGCTTATAGAAGATTTGTTTAATAAAATAAAATAGTAATGAAATTTATAATTATTTATTAATGAAGAAACATTATTAGTTGTTAGTATAATTAATTGTTTAAATAATTTTTTCTAATAAATATTATATTCTTTAAAAAATTGTCGTCTATATCAGAATAAAATAGTATGTTGATATAAAAGGTATTTTTTGTCTAAAGCAGAAAAAAAAACTGACACTAGATAATCAATATAAGACTAGCTAACACTATGTTAAGATTAAAGTTACAACTCTGTTAGTTAGACAATAGTGAATTTGAACAACGTGAATAATAGACATCCCATAAAAGATGAAAAAAAAACATAGTCCATCACAAATTATCCTTTAAAAAATCTTACTTTCACTTTTAACATTTTAGCCATCTATCTTCTAATCCTTTTACCATTGTATATCTCATCTCCAAATTTTTATTGCACCATCAGTCCCTCCTTCACCAGCCAACTTTAGCGTTGTCGAGCTTTTTCTCCATCAAGCCGTCCGTTTAGAATGAAAATAACCATCCACATACGTAGTAAAATGAACATCCAATAAATTTTATTGTATCTACTCAAATCCAATTCAAATTAAATAAACATCTACTTTAAAATGAAAATAATCATCTGTATACCAAACTATCTTTACAAGACATACACGAGAGACAAACAATATATAATACTGAAAAATAACATAAATATAACTAATTAAGGCCTAATGGAAACATCGGTATATATAGTGCATAATATTAGTCCAAATCTCATTTTTATTTGACACACTTTAATTAAAACCCCTATTAATTCGGATAGAATTTAACCCTCAAACTTAGAACCATACAAGATACAACAACAATGGCCAACATATATAAGAAAGCCATCTTTAGTTGATTTCTTTCTACATAAAACCGCTACACGACGATGGGGTCCAAAAACAGTGTCACAATGTGATCTTTCAAAAGCTCACAATTGGTGTATTTATCCTCAAAGTTTAAATAATAAAACTCGGTTATACGTGCTAAATTAACAATGCAATCAATCAGAAACTTTGGGATATCTTTAATTAACTTGAGGTACTCTTCATTCACCTTCTTCCAACAATTATTGATATCCCTGATGATGAAATCATAGGCTTCCTCTTGTGAAAAGTCATATTGCTTCATGCAACATTCCACTGCAGAAGCAACATGTTTCCTTTGTTGCTCAAACTACAAATAATTGAGCAATACAAAATGTTGAATTATATGTATATCATCAAAATAAATCTGATAAACTAAATCAATTGAAAACTCGTATATGTATATTATCTCAGTTTTTAAGTCAACTATTACCAATATATTTAAATGTAAAATAGGTTTAAATAATACATTAAAATTTCATAGTTTTATCTATAAAAAGTTAAAACGAAAGTTATTTTAAAGGAGTATATATTAGCAGCAACCTACTTGTTGACCAACCTCTCTTTTTAATTTTTAGGTATTAATATAATTGTTTAAAATAAAATCTTAAAATTATTCTAAATTATAGAATATTTAATGTTTGTTTAGTCACATTTTATTATGTTTCACATTTTAGGTTTATGTCTATATATAAGCTATAAACTATAACAATATGCAAAGAGGATTGTCTCCAAAGACAGCACTAAGTTAAATTTTAGGAAGGGGAAAAAATTAATCTTACAATAAAAAGAGAATAAAATAAAATTTGTAAAGAGTACTAAACTAAAATTTATATATAATTTATAAAAAAAATTTGAAGTTTGGAGGGACATTGCCCCTTTTACTATATGAGGCTCAGTCCAATGTCTCTTTTTTGTGTCCAATTTCTCCTTCTATTTTTATTTATGTTAAAAATTGGCTAATCACATATATAGACAAACCTATAGATAATAGCTATGATACACGAACATTGATACGGACACGATATAATATGGAATATGTACACACGAATTTTAAAATTTTATAAGATATGGAGATGTATATATATATATTTACATAAATCGTAATGATATTTTAATATTTTATTGATATTAAAATATAAATTAGTTTTTTAATTATTCTTAGTATCTTATTTTAATTATATAAAGTATTTAAAAATTTTTTTGTTTTAATAAATAATAATATATGCTATTTCTAAATTTATTTCAATAATACATGTTCATAATAAGGTTAGACATGTTGACACGTGATGGTATTTAGGTATATTCAAACATATCTCTAGAGAAAATTTTTTTATTTTTTATTAAAAACATAGTTGGACACAGCAGACACGTGTGTCAGACAAATGTCAATGAATATCGTGTCCAATACGCAAACACGGCAACTCAGCGAAGTATCTGTACTTCATAGGATAATAGTTATAAATAAGCATATATATCATAGTTGTAAGAACCGAACCAGTCAAGCAATTAGTTCACTGATTTATTGGTTCAACTGATAAATTACCAGTTGAACCGATAAAAATGTCGGTTCTATATAAATAAAAAATAGTCAAAAATCTAAAAATTAAAATTTAAAATACATATCTTAACTAATATTTTAAAAATAATTAAGTTTCAACAAATTATAATTCAATTATTATTAAATAAATATATAAATTTCTAGTATTTTTTCATGATAAAGATTTTTTTATTTTATTTTTATATTAAAGTATTTTTATATTTATTATATTGTTATATAATATATGTATTTATTGAAAAATAATATTAGTAAATATCATATAATCATAAAAAATAATTATATTGTAATTAATAAAAATATTTAATATTTTTTATTTATACATATTTAATAATATTTATATTAATAATTATTGATAATAAAAAATATAATTAATTTAAATATAAATGAATATAAAATTAAAATAATATCTAAAAAAATTATTGTGCAATTTTATTATATAATTAATAATTAGCAAATGAAATAACAAATAATAAAATAGCTTAGCGGAAAAGAAAGCATGCAGTATATAGAGGATCTAGGTTTGAACCACATTTTTATCAATTTTTAAATTTTCTCTTGAACAGTTCAGTTGGATCGATTAAAAATCCGATTTACCAATTTTTTACCAATTTTTCAGTCGAACTGACTGGTTCAATCCGATTTTTATCACTGTGATATCTATTCTATGATCTATGTATATATAATAATGTTATAAATATTTTTTTTCTTCACTTTATTACAGGTGATAGTGTAATCACCACTTTTATAATTTGGTAGACTTTAAATTTATTTATTCCATGGATTATTGTTGTATAAAAGATTTATAAAATTAAATAATTATTTTTTATTCATCATTTATTAACACTACAATAATTTCTGTAGATAACTGGCAGAAATTTTGTAACAATTTTATAATAAATACATTCTAAGAAAATATAAAAAAGCGATTGAACAAGTATAATAATACTTGTGAAACTGCTAGTATATATATAAGGAAAAGTTTAGCAGGTCAGCAATTTTATTAAATTTTGGTCAGCATATAACCAGCAAAGAAAAGTGAGCCATTGGATAAAATCTCACACTAATCTCACACCATTAAATCATCATTGATGATTATTTGATGATTACAAATCACAAAAGTTGCTGGCCCTAGCACTCCTCTATATATAATATGTTTAAAGTTAAGGATACCAGGTTCAACTACTCACTACAACCAATTTATAATTATTAGAATTAGAATATTCTCTTTTTTCTATTATATATGTTTGTAAAAGATAACATATTGTTATATATTTTAAATTACAACTAATATTGTTCTCAGTTAGATTCACGTTTTAAGAAAGGTTAAATAGATCAAATTAAGATGTATTAAAAATTTTAAAATAAAAAGATATATTGAGATTAGCTAGTAATAATTTTATATCGAACTATTTAGCTAATAATGTAAATTTTCTTTATAAAACAAAATTCTTAAGTAATAATGTAAATTTTCTTTATAAAACAAAATTTTCTGTAAATTTATAATTGATCAACATTTTCGAAGTAAACTAGAGTGATTACCTGTAACTCTCTCCCTTAATATTTACATCATATAGACACACATAAAAATAAGTTGAAAAGCATGAAAACAAAAACTTTCTGAGAAATAATCTCTACCTTATGTGAGGCCAAATCATTCTTGATCCTTGCAATAGTACATACAGCTTTTAAGATGGCTGGACAATTAGAAAGCCAATCAAGCGTCTCTTTGGTTGCAAGTTCTTTTACCAGAGCAATAAACACTGTTAAGATAGCAGAGTATCCACTTGATACAACTCCCTTAACCTTGTACTCATCGTATGTTGGGATATCGCCCTCATGGCACCATTTTGCTTCAACAAGGTAGGCATGTGCCAACCTAGAAAACTGTAAGCACAATAATTAGACTCATTAATTAGCTAGCTATGTAGGTGGAGAGTGTAAATCATCATATTATACATAATAAAAAACAATATTACGAAACAAACAAAATTTATTATTTTTTACTAAAATTTAGCCAACTCTAAATACTGGAGACTAAATTCTATTGAAATCTTAGATTTCAAAACTTAAATTCTAATAGTATGAAAGAATATAATAATATTAGGGACCAACACTGTACTTTTTATTAATATTAGCCAATAATTTTAACTTATACTTTATTTTTATATTATTAGAATCCAAAATTTAGTATTTAAAATTTACAATTTAATTCAGAATATAAAATATTAACTAAGTATTGACTAATATTAATAAAAATTGTTTCCTAACATTTCTCAAAAAGAAAATTATAGTGACTCTTATTATAAATGACCATATAGGACATTTTAACTAGCTAGTCTTGAACATTAATTTGTATATGACCAAAATTTGTTTATATATATAGAATAAGAAGCTTACAGTCTGTTTAACATGTTGCAAGACGAAGCTTGATTTTCCACTCTCAGCAGTCAACGACTCCATTTCAACCCAAAACTCTAAAAGTGCATTAAAAATCACTTTGAAGCACTCTGGAAGAGATGCAATGCAACTAATGTCCCATCTGAAAAAAGAGAAAAAAAAAAAAAAGAAGCTAAAAACTAAATATGAAAGTGAAATAATCATCAGTAGATCAAATTATTAGGAGAATAATATAATGGCTAACAAAATGAATTCAAAAGCTTTGCATTGAGATAGTAATATCTTAATAAAAAATTGGTCATCAATTGTTTACTAAAATATCTACCTTTGCATTGCCTCTGTGAAGAGCTCAAGCTCTTCAATTGTGCCATAAACATCATAAGTATCATCAATAAGAGAGATAATTGAGATTGCTTTGGCCGACATCCGTCTTGCAGTGCTGTATTTAGGCTCAGAGTTTACAGCAAATGGCCAAATGAATACTTCAACTAATCTATCTCTTGCATAAGGGACCTTTCTTGCAAAATCTGATTCTATCCACCACCTATGTAATATTATTAACAAGTTATATATCCATTATTATTATTATTAAAAATATAATCATTTATGTTGCATTCTCTCGTCAGCTTAAACTTTTGAGATGAATGATTACATGATAAGTATGGTACTCATATATAACAAATGCTTTATATCAGAATATGATGAATTATGCCCATTTTTATAACCTATTGAGAGCTTCTATATATTTACATGTATGCATGGGAGTAATTTATGATATATGCATGCACTGGATAAATTTTTAATTATGAGTAGACTTGGAACTTTTAATTTAATAGAAATCTGCTTATATTTTATAAAAGTTGATATCATAGTTATATATACTAAAATCATTCTACATTTAAGTGATGACATATAAATTATTTATAATTTTACCATGTAAATATATTATGGTAAATATCATTCTATTATGAAATCAAGCATACATATATCTTTCTTTCAATCTTAATATTACTTATAACGATTTTTACAATAATTAACAAGATGACTCATCCTAATAAAATCTCTTAACAATATTAATGTCCTCTTAACTATTTGATTTATATTTTATAACAGTTCTCACAATAATTAACAAAATTAATCTTACAACTAAAATATTTTTTTAGTAATATTAATTATTTTTTAAATTATTCCATTCCTATTTTTTTTTTTTTCAAAACGTATAATTTACATGCATATAACTACTAGAAATAATATTTGAAGTTATAATAACGATGACAAATGTTAAAAAATATTGGAGTCTTTTAAGGGATTAGTAATAAAGAGGATGAGTTATAAAATCAATAATATAAAGCATTGCATGTTATAAAATACTTAAAAAATTAATTCAAATTAAAAAATCATTAAAAATAGTAATCACTAACTTAAAAAGCTAACTTTTGAATTGAATTAAGTAGTCAACTAATGTTACTTTATTTTAATATTTATATTTTAATTTTATCCAATGAAAATGTAATTTATTTGTACTCATCAAAATAGTTGATAATATAGATATATAAAGTTTTAATTTTTGAAATAGAAATTAATAAAAATACAACGATACTTTGTGCACATACAAAATATTGTTACTTGCGTAAAATACATACTAAAATATAAAATATACATTGAAAATAAAACAACACAAGTATTTATACGCAAATATTTAATGACTAATTTTTATGTATATATAACATTTTTAGTAAAGATAATCTTTATTATATAAATAACTACAAATCTTAAAATATTTATAAATTTACAATATATATTTTTATGTGATTAAACTTTTATTATTTTTTAAATTATTTTTCTATTAATATTTATAATTATATATTTAAAATTATTTTAAAATATTTATTAATTGCTACTATCATTTATTTGAGTATGTGTAATGCGCAGATCTCATTCTAGTTTATATCAATAAAGAGTACTTAGCTAGTTTTATAAGTACTTACTTGGTGTTACTACCAACTTCTTTTTGATACAATTTTTGTACCATATTGAAATCTAATTTTGCAAAATTTAGAAGATCGCCTTTGTCATGCGAAGAATTTTTTTTGTAGAAAGACATATATGATTTTGTCCTCATTTTTGGAATTGACTTGTGCAGAGGTTGTTCTAAACTCTGATTGATTTGCTCAGCAAGAGATGGACTCAATTGATTGACAATAGACTTAAGTTTATTGTAGGTGAACTCGTGTGCTTCCTCTAGTATCTCTTCTCCATGAATTCTTAATTGTGCAGTTTCATACAAACTCCACATTCCTTTAACATCTTGAACAATAATAGTTTCATCAAATTCTCCCTTTGTATTCTTGAATTTGTTGAAAATATCTGTGTGATTCACATACATACTAACTAGTGAGAAACATTTAATTCATAACTAATTGATATGAATTTTTTTTGTTAACAAAATTATATAAAAAATAGACAAATAAATTTTATACATACCTGATGAGATGTGATATCCTTTCTGTCGAAACAAACGAAAGAGTAATGCAATAGAATAAATGTCGTTTTCTTCTATAGCAAGGCCATTGTAAGTAAAATTATTATGGATTTGTTCTAATGCTTCATTAATTTCACATTCAAAATAATAAGATATACTTAAACGTTGAATTGAGTCGATTAAAGTTAGTTTTTGGGAGATGTTATTATCACTAGAAGATAGATATATTTTCACTGTCTCTCGGTACTTTTGAACTTCTTGTTTCATAGTTTCATCCACTTCCTGCAAATAATTTGAATGAATGAATTGAAGTTTTCATGGAACATGAACATATTATTAGATTTATATGATATCTCAAAAAAGTGAAAAAAAAAAAACATTTTAACTATACTACATAACCTTATGTTTGGGAGTTAATATTATGGACGTGGTATATCATAAAGTCAAAGAAAAATGAAAAGAAAATAATAAAGAAATTTATTAATGATAAATACATAAATTTTTTAATGGTAAACAAATTTTGAAAATAAAATATATATATATACACGTTGTGTGATGATACATGCATAATTTTTTTTAAAGGTAAACACAATATTTTGAATGAAGTATACGAAGAAAATATATAAATTTATTGAGAAAAAACTCAAATTTTGTTATGATAAAAATATTTTTTTTTAAAGATAAACACATACAATATTTTGAAGAGAAATAAATAAAAAAAAGAACATACAGGAATTTATTTATGATAAACATGAAAATTTTGTTATGATAAACAGTAAATTTTTTTGGAGAATACATATAAAATTATTGATGATAAATTTGAAAATGTTGTGATGATAAACACATAAATTTTTTAAAATTATTATGAAAAAACACAAAAATTATATGATCGTAAACAGACAATTGTTTAATTATTAAGAGAAATAAAGAAAGAATACGCAAAAAAGTTATTTATAATAAACATAAAAAATTCATGATTATTAAACACACAATCTTTTGAAAGGTGAACACAATTTTTTAAAGAGAAATATAAAAAAATATAAAATTTATTGACAATCAACATAGAAATTTTACATTAATAAACACAAAAATATTTTATGTATAATAAAAATTATTTAAAAAGATACCATGATAATATATGTATAACAATACTCATATTTCATCATACAAAATTAAATAAGATATATACCAAAGATTCGGAATCAGCATATTTCAAGAAAGTATCGTGCCAAATGCTAGGAGCAAAATTTGCATAGCTTCGCTTTGAGTTAGAAGGAGCATGTTGACTTGAAGTCATCATTGGAACTAGATGATGATAATGTATGGCACTAGACAATGAACGGTGTTAAAGAGTTAACAGCCAATCACTATATATAGAATATGGTTCATTCATTCAAAGGGAGATGAGTTAATATGTTCCTAGCATTTTCAAATGTGAAGTTGAAAGAGACATGTATGGTACTAGTTAATGAACGATGTTAAGGAGTTAAGCACCAATAACTATATATATAGAATATGGTTCACTCATGCAAAGGGAGATGAGTTAATGTCCCTAGCTCTGGATGCCTATTTATTTTCAAATGTGAAAAATGTGTGGCCAAGTGGACAGCTATGTACCAAACAAGATTCCTTTTTATTTTGTCTTGTTAAAAAGTGAGTGAATTCTCTAGCCATTCCTCAATTTGAGAATCGCATATCCTTTATGAGTTGTTCAATTTTGATTGGAAAAATTTAATTGTGTTATCTTGATTAATGCTAACTATTCATTCTTCTAAGTTCCAACCTTAGATAATTATATTAAACCAAACTACTAAACTATAGTAAAATTCTTTTTGCAAATTAAAAGAATGTTTAAATAAGTCCCAATTTGTAATTTTAAACTCTTTTTTCCAAACCACTCAATTCATCAATCAATTCCAACCACAAAAGCTGAAATGGAACAAAAACAAAACGTGGTAATTAGTCATTTGGAACGGTACTCTTCCATTGAAGCATAAACCAGCAACCACTCCTCCAAGTTTAAAGATAGGACCCTGTTTCACCCACACAGATTGATTTTTGTCGCAGCAAACCGACGTCCTGGTGCGATCACCTCTAATACGTATGGCTAAAAGACAACTTGATTGTAATTAATTAATAGCTAATGATGCATGATATGCAGCTCCATAAGAAAGTGTATCTTCACTCACTTATATATATATATATATATATATATATATATATATATATATATGTGTGTGTGTGTGTAAAACAAAAAAGTTTATATAGAATGGGTTCTTGTCGTATTTGTAATTCTTGCCTTACAAGTTCGGGCCAATTTCATGTTTCCAATAACAACTTAGCCACAATATATATAGTTCGAGTACATAGATAGAACGTAGGAGTAGAACCATTACATATTTATATAAAAAAATAAGAATGATACTTTACATCTAAGTTTTTTTTTTTTAATTAAATTCAATTAAGTTAGTCTAAGATAATAAAATTAGTTATAACTAATATTAATCTAAATTTTATTGTTTAACTTGGTTAAATTTAGTTCATAAAAAAATTTAAAGTAGATAAATAAATAAAGTCTGAATAATTATTTTAAAATTATTTTAATATTAATTAAATTAAAAATTTATTAAATGCTACTATCAACTTTTAAATTTCTAAGATTATAAAGAGTAAATTATTATTTTTGTCCATAATGTCTGAAGTAAATCTTAAAGTTATTCCTAACATTTAAAACGTCTTATTTAAGTTTTTAATATTTTAAAATCGTCTCAGTATTGTCTTACCGTTAGTAATCTGTTAAACCAAGTTGGCGGTAGAATAATATTGAGACAATTTTAAAATATTAGAGACTTAGATAGGACAAAAATAATATATTACTCTTAGAAAAATTACTAAAATAAAAAACTGAAATTAAATTTTAACAGAATGAATACATTACGAATTTAAAATATTTATTCATCATAGAATATTTGTAGAATGACTAGTAGATAAACCTCCAAAAAAAAAAAAGAATGAGATATATATAATAAATATATATACTTTTTTTTATCTCTAATGTACCCAACTTCTTTAAGTCTAATTTAAACTATCTATATTTTTAACTTTGAAATAAATTTTAATTTTATTTTTTATTAATATCAATTTTTTACAGTATATAATTATTTAATTATTTTTTAATTACATGTAGATAAAATATTTTTAATCACTACTTTCATTCTAAGTAAATTTATTTTTTTAATTTTACTATTAAAGATTTTTATTTATCATGAAATGCTTGTAAAATTACTAGTAGATAAATTTTCAAAAAAGAAAAAATATAGCATGGTACATAATTACATATATAACAAGTATAAATTATACTATTTCGTCTCTAATGTATAGAATTTTTATATTTTTAACTTTAAAATAAATTTTAATTTTATCCTTCAATAATATTAATTTTTATAGTAGATATTTATTCAATTATTTTATAATCACATCTAACTAAATTATTCTCATCATATTATTTTCATTCTAAATATTTTTTTTACTCTTAATCACATTACTTTAATATTTCATTCTAATTAAGTAAATTTATATTTGATTACGAGTAAAATTAAAAAATAAATTAAATAATTATCTATCATAAAAAAATTAATATTATTGAAGAATAAAATTAAAATATATTTTAAAATTAAAAATAAATTTTAATTAAATTAAACATTAAAGAAGTTTGGTATATTAGAGATAAAAATGTATAATTTATATATTTTTTTCGAAAATTTATCTACTACTCATTTTTCAAAAATCATCTTACTTGATTTGACTGATAATTCTTCTAAGAGTAATGTATCATTTTTGTCCCAAATATTTTCGTCCTATTTAAGTCCTAACATTTTAAAATCGTCTCAATCTAGTCCTACTGTCATTTCTATTAACAGATCATTACGACAGAACAACATTGAGATGATTTTAAAATTTTAAGAACTTAAAAAGAACGATTTAAATATTAGGGACAATTTTGAGATTTGATCCAAACATTGGAGACAAAAATAATATTTGACTATCTATATTTGATTTTATAACAAATTAAAACTAAGCTAATTAATGATTCTAAAAAAATTAATTTCGTAGTATATAGACAATTTTTTTAAGAATAATTCTTTTCTAAAAAAATTAATTTAGTACAGTACAAAAATATAAACAGATGGCAACGCCTTTTTAGAAGCAGTTTTTAAATCAGTCGCTATCTATTAATTTAGTGGCGGTATGCACACCGATTTCTGAAAAAACTACAATACATTTTATTTTTTCGTAGCCTTTTTCCTTCTTTTTCCTAAATCTCAATCTCATTCTGTTTTTACCCTAACAATTATCGTAGTTCTCTGTCTCCAACTTTCATGATCGTCTTTATTATGATCTCGGGATCAAAATTTAATTTCAATGTTTTTAGAATATATATTTAATATCTAATTTTTTGTTGCGTTTTTAAATTTTTTGAGAGCTTGTTTGTCGTTAGTATCTTTTAAAATTTTTCGTTAGCTATATAATTTTTGAGTATCATTTTGGTAGTTTATCTGAAATAAAAAAAACTAGCAATAAAAATTCAATACAAGTTTAGCTAACGCCATGCCAAAAGAGTAATGCTATACATTTAAGTCTTTTTATGAACTAAGTCCAACTTAGTTAAACAATAAAATTTAAAATGATGTTATTCATTATTATTTTTGTTGATGTTATATTTTTATTAAGTGTTCAAAGAGTAAGACATCATTCTTGCTTTTATTAAGTAATTATCTTATAGTTGTAAGAAACAGAATGGATTAGTCGGTTCGATCAAAAAATTGGTGAAACTGGTCACTTAGTCAGTCCAATTGAACAATTTGATCGGATAAATAATAGAATAAGAGAGAATCGGATTGAATCGTCCGATTTTGATGAAGATCGAAAAATTGGCGGTTTTGTGTAACCTGTAAACAGAGTTAAATTAGTAAATAATTAGTCAATAAATTAGTTTTTAATAAGGAAGATTAGAAATACGAAAATAATATTAAATTAGGATAGAGCTCATCGAAACGAGAATTTTGACACTAATTTCGAAAAAAGGTCCAAAATTAGACCGAACGGGTCGAACCGGTTGAACCGGACTGAAACCAGTCCTGTGGGCCCAACCGGTTCAGCAATTAAATGAGCCCAAGCTCTTTCTTCTCCCTCATTTCAGTGGAAACGAAGCTGAAGCTCAAGGGAGAGAAAGGAAACGCCGAACTCTTTCGGTAACTTCGGTTTGCCGTAACTCCTCCGTCCGAGCTCCGATTGCCGCATCATTTGTGGCCACGCGTTTACCGCGTTGAGCTCTACGTTTTTACCGGAATAATTTCATAGGTAACTAGCTATTTCATCTCAGCCTCTTCACCCCCAATTTTTGGAGAATTTAGTGGATATTGAATTTCTTTGTTCTCTGATGTTTTAGGATCCAATTAGCTTGAGAAAAACGTTCACTCTTGCTTATGTGAAGCTTGGGTAAGGTGAGGGTACCATAATTCAATTTTAATTTCATTGAATTTGAGCTTTGAGTATTAAATTGGGTATATATGTGTTATAAATGTGTATTAGGTTGTGAATAATAATTAGAGATTGAAATTGTGAATACCGGAACTTGGAGGAAGCTGTGTAGTTGAGGTTTTGGGGCTGTGATTGGTTTTAAATAAATTGCCTTGATCGTTACATGGGAATCGGCCAAGGTATGGTTTAGGTTTCTTGTATTTAATATATAATGTTCTGTGAAAACTTAGACTAGATGACCATAGGACAAGCTGGAATGCAGGTATATATATAATGTTTAGTAATTTAATTGGTGAATATGTTTGGTTTGGTTTGGTGATTGGGTTATATGGTGGAAATTGTTGCTAAATGATTGATAGAAGGATACATTGTTGAATTATTGATTATATGGTTACAAGTATAACAAAGGAAAGCATGATGGATTTGATGAAATAAGAAATTGTGTAATGTTAAGGAATGGTGGTTGATGAAATGATGTAGAGTTTATTGAGTATTGATGTTGCCATTTTGAGTTGGAATTGATAGGTTTGGAAATGAATGGAATGGATTATTGAATGAAAGTGAGGTTTGATATTGTTTGCGAAATTTTGGTTTTGGGATGAACTTCGGCAGGTTATAACTTGGCTTCTGGAACCCCAAATTGATTATAACTTATTTTAAACAAAAATTGGGTTCGTGAAATTTATGCCGTTCGAAGAACGGAAGAAAAATGATTTAAAACAATTGAGTTATTCCCGTCGAAAAATTTGGTGAGGAATATGTAAATATGCAGGTGGTTTCCCTGATTGTGCAGCTCTCTGTTAATCTTTTTTTGAAGAACGTATGTCCACGTGTACGCGTGGCCTATGCGTACGCGTGGCATGGAATTTTGGCGATGCGTAAGCGACTGGTTCCATGTGCACGCGTAAGGAGCAAACAAGCATGTCCACGTGTACGCGTGACCCACGCGCACGCATGACAAGGGACGCGAGCGTGAGATGCACTTTCAAACTCCCACGCGTAAGCGTGGCACCTGTTCCAACAAACATGATTTTTAAAGTTTTAAAATCTATTTCAAACTTTTAAACCTCTATTTTCATTCCTTTAGTCATAAATAATAGTGTTAAACCTGATAATCAGATGAAGTCAAGAAATGAGGATAACTCGGAGATGAAGTAAAGCTGAAAAGTGATGAATTGGCTATGAAATATTACGGATGATCATGTATGATACTTGGCTTGAAAATTAAATGAATGATAATGTATGATACTTGGCTTGAATGACTAAATAATCTGAGATACGAGATTCTCTGGATAAAGTACCGTGACTTGCCACCACATGTACCAGGTTGAGAAATCGATACTCTGTTGACCCTACGACGTAAGGGTGACCAGGCACTTATAAATTCTCGGTAATGTTAACCCCATTGAGCAATATTGATTATTGAGAAAAAGCTATGCATAGACCCTTGGGGATGCACGTCGAGGGACAGTCTAAGGTTTTCGGACTTGTCGGGTTGGTTGGATAACCGACAGATGAGCCTCATCAGCCATAGGACAGGCATGCATCATATGCATACTACTTGAATTACTTGTTTGTGCATTAATTGGGTGTGCCTAAGTGTACTTGCCATGCTAAATGTATATTTGTTACCTGTAGTATCTGTAACCTTCTTGTGCTTACCTTTATCTGTTTACTTGTCTGCGAAACGCTAACGAAGATTGAGGTCTGGAGGAATAGCAGTATGGGATTTAGATTTAAGATTAAGTTAAGTTAGGTTTATATTCTTTTAGTAAACCACCTTTTATGGCTTTTATTTAATAATTTAAGCTCTATAATCTAAGTGTCGGCGTTCTAGGATTGCCCCTGGCATTCCCAGGACCTTATATATTATGTGTGTGGCACCTTTACCATACTGCGAACCTCTGGTTCTCATTCCATACTATGTTGTTATTTTTTGGATGCAGGTCGAGAGGCATCTCGTTAGGCGTCTGGATACCCGAAGCGAAGTGGTTACTGGGTTATTTTGTCATACAGTGATGTATATATATACTTAGCTTCCTCTCCACATAACTTATTCTTTTGATCCTCTTAGAGGTTTATGGAGAGACAGGATTTTGTTTATGTATATCTGGGTTTTTGATATATATGTATATATGTGTAAATATTCTCCGGCCAGCCTTGGCTTCGCAGGCTGAGTTAGGAGCTTGTTATTTTGTATCTTTGGCGCTCTACTCCTACTTTTGTTATCTTATGTTCGATAGTTATGGTTTTTCTAACACGCAGGTTAACTCGTTTCTTGAGCGTTGCGCTTTTGTCTTGTGACTTTTGTTTCATCTATTCTTCAAGGCTCCTAGTGTATTATAATCTTTCTGCTATTACATGTACATATTTTATTTTAGAGGTCGTAATACCACACCACCTCTGTTTTACGACTTAAGCGTAAAGCTCGATGTAGTAGGGTGTTACATAACCTGACCAGTTTAAAAAAATATTTTTCTTTGCAAAAACGATGTCGTTTTGGGTCTTTTAAAAAAAATACTCGATATACCCCATTCTCCCTAACCCTAATCCCCTAAACGGCACCCATTTCATCACCTCATCACACCATAGTCTCTCTCAACCTCACCTCACCTCACCGCCGGCCGTCTCGTCTTCTTCATCTCGTCGGACACGGTGCGTCTCCGACGACGTCCCCTGCACTGTCGCATTTTGGCTCGCAAGTCGTCTTCGTTGTCGCGGCTCTTTGCTCTGCGAATCCTTGCTCCGCGTTGTCGTCGCGTCCTCTTTGTCCTTTGCGTCCTCTCTCGGACAGGTTGGTGGTCTTCTCATTCCTTACTTCTCTGCATTTTGCATTATCTCTGTTTTTTATTTATTTTGTTTATGTTATATTGTTAATTATAACTGGTTGAATTTGTTGATTCTTGATTATGAATTTGCTGATTTTATTGAATTTTTATTATGAATCTATTTAGGTTAATGGTAGATTGATGTCTTTTCCTGATTATTAGTGTTTATAGTTGTTTTTGTTGATGTTGTTGTGAATTTAGGGTTGCTGAATAGGAAATAGGGAATATGTGATGTGAATTTGTAATAGCTGTTGTTTTATACCTTTTCTATTCCTTATTTTTTAGAATGGCTTCAGCGAATACACCATCAGAAATACCATCCTCGCAAGAATAAGGATCAACTCCTGATGCATCAATTGGAACCCAAAAAACAACAATAGAGCAAAAATCGATCCTGCATGGGACTATTATAAACAAGTTGTTGAATCTGAAAAAGCTATTCTGTTATGTATATATTGTGAGAAACTTATTAGGGGTGGAGGAATTCATCGGTTTAAGCTTCATTTGGCTAAAAAAGGAGGAGATATTAAGTCACGTCGAAAGGTGCCAACTGCAGTGAGACACCAATTCGATCAAAGCACTTTGAAGAGCTTCAAAGCAAGAAAAGAAAAACTCAAGAACAATATACAGAAAGTTATAATGCTTGTGATGAAGTTGAAAGAGAATTTGATGAGATCGAACTTAATGAGATGCAATAACAACAAAAATCCAAAGTTCCAGTACCTACCTCTAGAAAAGGAAAACAAGTCAAAAAATTACAACCTTTTTTTCATCGGCAACAATACTCGGAGCTCAACCAACTATCAAAAGTTTTCTCCAAAGTAAAGAAATTGTGGAGAAGTATGATATTGTTATTGTGAAATGGATGATAGATGCCTCCGTGCCATTTAATGTGGTTAATTCAACTTATTATCAGCCAATGATTGATGTTGTTGCAAGCATGGGTACAGGGTATAAAAGACCAAATTATCCAAGAGTTCGTGGATATTTGTTGAACAAATTGGTTGAGGATGTGAGGAAAATGATTGATGGTTATCGTGAGATTTGAAAACAAACTAAATGTACTATTATGGTTGTGGAGTGCCAAATTTGTAAAAGTTGGCGATTCGTATTTTAAGTCAAACTTGTAGTTCTTCAGGTTATGAGCGTAACTGGAGTAGTATTTTTTAACACATTTACTAAAAGAAGAGGAATCAATTAGAGTATCAAAAACTTAATGATCTTGTTTATGTTCATTACAACTTAAGGTTACAACAAAGGTACTTCATTAATTATTTTAAGTTGAAAGCATTACTTTTAATTTTTAATCATCATAAGAGTAATGAACTATATTGATAACATAAGAATTGAATGAGAAAGCAAGTTTATGATCCAATTTGTCTTGATGCATTTGAGGATCATTCGGAATGGATATTAGAAGATTCACCACCATTTTTAACTCCAGAAGAAGTTGATGCTTTATGAAATGATTTTGCAAATATGTCTCTTCAATCACCTTTAGATAATTTAGGTATGTTCTCTTTTATTTATTTATGCATTATGATCAACTACGATTTTGGTATGCTTTATAAAATATTTTATATTATTTTTTATCTTGATTTGTGAAATATTATCCATAATGTCATTACAAAAAAAAGAGTTTAAAATGGCATTAATATTACGGCGATTTTAAAGAACCGCCGTAATAACCGGTTATTATGCCATTTCCAATTGTTGCCATAATTAACTTTGTGTTTGGTGGCGGTTCAAGTGATTATTGCTGCCATAAGAGTGTGATGGGCCCTTCCAATTGGGCTACCCTAGGCACTAGGCAGAGCAGTTAGAGTGTTACATTCTTTTAAATATATGAACTAGGAGTAATCTTTTATATATAAACATGATTGAACTCTGAAACCTTGCCTTATTTATTTACTTCTCTCTGCTCCTTCCATACCCATATTCCTATTTTGGACCATCTAAAAAAAATTTGTATCACTTGATTGCATTCAAAATTCAAGTTGGCCTAAAACATAGAATCAAATATGAAGACTTATTATTGTTCCTTTCCTTGTTGCTGCTGCCATAATGAGGAAAGGTAGATTGAATAATTTTTCACATAACTTGTATATCTTCATATTAACCATAAGATTCCATGTCCTTATACAGATTATTAAGAATTCCTTTTCTGTGCCCTGCATGGAGAAAATTTAAAGGATCAAAACTAAATCAGAAATCAATAAGTTGGAACAAAACTTTCTTGTTTTTTTACTATTCAAGTTGTCATGTGTACAAAAAAGGTTTTTAAAGTTGTGTTGAGTGCTATTACTGAAAAAAAAGATTTAATTTTACTTTATACAATATTTTTTTAGTCTCTAAAGTTTGACAAATGGGTGTTCTTTTATATATCCATTTTCTTATAAATTAAATCAGACCTAAAATGTATATCAATATATGCCTTTTTCTTGCATTTCTTGTGCTCATAATAATTATATTTTTGTTATAGGGATTGGATCAAGAGAGTGAGATTCCATCATCAAAAGAGTTAGGAAGTAGGTCTTCTGGTGCAAGCAACAAGGAAGCATGACCTTTCTTAATATGTTAAGACGTATTATTAAAAAATGTTACTTTGTTTTTGGATTATGACATTTCAATTATGACTTGGATTATGACTTTTGGATCATGTATGAATTAAAAATCATCTTATGATGTTTGATTTATGATTATGCATTCTGGTTATTATGAGATTTTTAAGTGAGTTTCGAAAATATCACTTTAAATTGGTAGTTTCAATCTTATTTTAAAAAGCATAAAATTGTCATCATAATTAGGTACAAACGGCGGTTAGAAACTCCCATTTTAAATGAAAACGATGCCATTATACGCTGGTAGAAACGGCGGTTAAAAACTGCCATTTTAAACACAAAAGATGCCATTATAACCTGGTAAAAATGGCGGTTATAATGGTAAAAACGGCGGTTTCCAACCGTCATTTTAAACAGAAGTGATGTCACAACATCCTGGTAAAAACGGCGGTTACAGCTGCCATTTTAAACAAATAAAAAACCGTCATTTTAACCCTAAAAAAATTGCCGTATTATCCACATGTTATTACGGCGGTTTTCTAAGAACCGCCGTAATAACCAGAATGGCGCCCAGAATAACGGCGTTTTTTGGAGGCGCCAGTTTTGGTCATAATGGCGGTTTCAACCGCCGTAATTCTCCAAAATAACCGCCGTTTTAACCCTGTTTTTTTGTAGTGTGTTAGATCAATTGGATTTGGAAGATGATCAGAATGATGATGGAGTTAATAATTTTGTGAAAAATGCAAATCAAAGTGAAACCTATCAGAATGTAGCTCCACATTTGTTAGATGAAGAACAATACCCCGACTTTGAAATCACTCCTTAGATATAGTTTATGGATTATTATCCTTATTGTGCCAAATTAAGATATTATTATAGTAGTACTAAATACTAGCTAATTTTTTTTATTTTTTATAATTTTATATATTTTATTTATGTAAAACTAATTTTATCGATTCAACTACTAATTTATTGATTGAATCAATAAACTAATAAATCAATAATTTGACCAGTTTAATTATCGATTCGATTTTTACGACTATAGTCTTGCACATCTGAATTACAAAAAAAAAAAAGTAAAAATCACTACAACAATATAGATTATTTTTGAGGGTTATAATGTGTAAAAGAAAATTAAAATTTGTCAAAAAAATAAATTTTGACATTATTTTAACTATGAAAATATGTTAATAAAAGTTTTGTCAAAAATAGTATTTTTAACATATAAGTGATTGTGAAAAAAATTTAAATCTTATTTTGATAAATATTGACTGTCAAAAATAATTTGTTAGAAAATTTTGAGAACATATTTTCTGTGATACTTATTAATTGTCAAAAATACTATTTATTTTGACACTTATTGACTATAAAATATTCTCAACAAAAAATTTTAACAAAGAATGAGATGAGATCTTGAAACTAAAGAATAATTTGAGATTTTGAAGATAAAGAATGAGTAGTATAATTCTAAACTGAGAGCAGTATGATGTCAAAATTAACAGAGTCAAAGAAGAAAAAAAATAGTGGAGTAAATTAAAAACAAATGAGTGTCAAAATTGATGAGTAATTTTCTACGGTCAAATTATTCATCAAGAAAACATAGAAAATTTGACATTTATAATATTTGTCAAAAATATATATTAATTTTGACATTTAATTATGGTGTTAAAAAATAAAGTGTTAAAATAACTCTATTTTCTTGTAGTGAATATTACTAAAATAAAAACCAACATCAAATCAGTATGTACAAGAAATAATAGAGAGTAAGAATATTCATCTGTTCTCGAAACACCCACAATTTTTCATATGACAATGAAAAGCTACATATAATTAATTAATTAACGAATAATTAAGGCCTAACACGTGGAAACATAAGTATATATTGGCTAAATTTTTTGGTATTGTATCATTAAATACATATTACGTCTATATTAATAATTTTAGTGTAATATCTTAATATAAAATAAAATTACTATCACAAAAAATTATCATTAACGATTTTAAATATGGACAAAATTATTTAAATCGTATCTAACAATTTAAATAAGGACAAAGTTCTTTGGGTAAAAATCAACACTACTAATTTTATAAGAGAATTTTTGTCAAAAATAAATCGGTACGACGGATTTTATTGTTGCAGTATTTTGAAAAATTGAAAATATGTATTTTTTGTAAGCATTTTTGTATTATGTGAATATTTATTATATTTTTATAATTATTTAATTAAAAAATAAAAACTATTTTATTTACTTAAATTATACCAAGAAACTACATGATGTGATAAAATTATAAGAGAAGGTATGCACATAGGAGTTATGGTTTAGGCCGTTTAGTTAGGTTTTGTTTAGAGGTGTTTGCATTTTTTATTTTATATGTAGTTGATAATAAAAAAATAAGAGTAAAGTATTATTTTTGTTCTCAATATTTAGAGTAAGTCTTAAAGTTGTTCCTAACGTTTTAATCGTTCTATTTAAGTTCTTAACGTTTTAAAATTGACTCAATGTTGTCCTGCCGTTAGGGATCCGTTAACAGAATTGACGATGGAACAAAATTGAAACGATTTTGAAACGTTAGGGACTCAAATAAGACGAAAATATTGGAATAAAAACGATACATAGAAATAAATTTTAGTTTTATCCTTCAATAATATCAATTTTTTACTGTACATAGTATTCAATTATTTTTTAATCATATCTAAGTAAATTTCACTTAATCACATTACTTTCATTCTAAATAAATTTATTTTTTTTAATTTTACACTTAAAAAGTTAAAATTATAAGTTAATATAAAAATATAAAAAAATTTATTTAGAATGAAAGTAGTGTGATTAAGTGTAATTTACTTAGATGTGATTAAAAAAATTGAATATTATATACAGTAAAAAATTGATATTATTGAAGGATAAAATTAAACTTTATTTCTATGTATCGTTTTTGTAACACCCTACCACACAGAGTCTTATGCTTAAGTCATAAAGTTGAGGTGGCAAGGTATTACGACCTCTAAAAGTATATATATATATATATATATATATATTAATGAAAAGAGATAGTATACTAGGAGCCTTGAAAAATAGGTAAAACAAATCGTAAAATTTAAAGCGCAACGCTCAGGAGACGTGGTTACTTGCGTGAGAAGAAAACTAAAGCTCAATAATAAATGTGTACAGATGACACGAGTAGAAGGTCAATAATACAAAATAACAAGCTCCTAACTCAGCCTGCGAAGCCAAGGCTGGCCGGAGAATATTTATATACATATATACATATTCCAAAAATACAAAATACATAAATGAAAACCCTAACTCTCCTCAAACCTCTAAGAGGAACAAAATAAACAAGTTATTCGGAGAGAACGTTAAGTACACATATACATAAACTAAACAGCAAAAGAAACCCAGAAACCACTTTGCTTCAGAAATCTAGATGCATACCGAGAAGCCTTCTGACCTGCATCTGAAAAATAACAACACAGTATGGGGTGAGAACCGGAGATTCTTAGCATGGTAAAGGTACCACGCATATAATATATAAGGTCCTGGGAATGCCAGAAGCAATCCTAGAACTCCAACATACAATTATAAAACTTAAACTCTAAACAGAAGCCATAAAAGGGGATAGATGATCTAAAAGATTCTAAACCTGCCTACTTTGAATCCTAACATTAACATCAAACAAATTCACCTTTCCTCCGTTCCTCCATCACCATAGATTCAGCAGAGACAAGCAATCAAATAATATCACGCACAAGTAGGACACATGTAGTACAAGCAGCAAATACAACAAGTAGCATGGTATATACTCAATTAGGCAGACCCAGGTAATGCATATCAAACAAGCAAACAAATGCACATGATGTATGCCTATCCTATGGTTGATGATCTCATATGTCGGTTATATAGCCAACCCGACATGTCCTGGTAGCTAACCATAGACTAAAACACCCATGCAGAGCAAGTGGGTTTGAGCTACAACCCCCTACTACTACCCGCTTAACCCAGAGCCAGTGGAATAACCACTACTATGACTACTACCCAGGCGGGTGTTTAAAAGGTCAACTTGGAGCAAGTGGGAGATCCACTACTGCTGCTACTACCCAGGCGTCCCAAACATACATTTATTCAATTTAAATCAAGCATGGTCATTATCAATTCTCAAACATTAACTTGGAGTAAGTGGGATGAACCACCATCCTTGCTACTACCCAAGTATCTCAAGCATACATTCGTTTATTCCAAATGAGTTCAATCATTCATCAACATATCACTATCACAAATGTTCATCATTTTCATAACATTTTCACCCTTCTTATTCATAATCCCTCATTTTAACCTTTACTTTACCCTCAAGTTACCTTAATTTCCTAACTCCAACTAATTATTAAGCTTACTAATGAGTTCTAAGGTTAAAAGGATAAAAATGGGAGCTTAGAGGTTCGAAACCATGTTTGAATTATAAAAATACAAGTGTTGGAAAATTAGAGTATGAGCGTGCATGCGCACACCAACCAGGAATTACTTGGTGTGCGTGCGCCTCACCTATGCAAGCACCACTAACAGAAGGCATATCCTAGTGTGTGCATGCGCACAAAGGCGTGCATACACACAGGTAAAATTTCTGCTTCTGTTGGGTGCGTGCGCACAACAGTGTTCGTTGGCACACACCAGAAAACCTGATTCTGCTGTAACTTTGAAAATTTCAATTTTTTGCATCGGATTTTCGGCGTCCATAACTTCCTCTATAGAATTCAGTTTTTTGCAAACCTTATATCAATCTCAAGCTTATATAACATTCTCTAAATCAAAACAAACCTCATTTCATCCAAAATTTGAGGACTAAGTTATGGACTACCAAAGTTCATCAAAAATCAAAGTTTACCAAAACATGCCAAACCCCATTTTTACCCAAAAATCACATTTCCTTTTTAAAACTCATTCTCATTCAGTTCAACATACCATAACCATCAATAAAACTTATCCTTCACCATAACCCAACAATTCTTACTACCCTTGCATTTCCTTAGCTCAATAACACCTCAATTCAATCCAACTTTAAAAGTTTTACTCACAACTAACATATCATTCCAAATACGCATTATCATCATCATAAAATTCTTCAACCATCATCACAATATTATTCATTATAACAGTACCAACAAATCCAAATAAGCACCATTCAATTCCCAACCATATCATTACATTGCCATAATCACAAATTCTTCATTCATCATCATCATACTAGCATATATAAATATATTTACATTCAACCCACATTATCAATTACCCAACACATACCCACATCAACCAATCCCTCAATATCATAACGACTAATCATTTAACACATTAAATCACTTCAACTTATCCTATAGTCCCCTAACCTAAGTTTTCACAAAACCTTATATATTAAACGCGCAAAACCTAAACCATACCTTGGCTGATCACCGCGTTTAGTCCAAGGAAGCCACACTAGTCACATACACAGCCCCTCAAGCGTGAGAAATCCACCAAAATCTTAGCACCAATCATCCACCAAGCCTCCAAACGTCCACAACGCCAAGTTCCAATTACAACACACCACCTAATACAAATATACAACATATACATATACCCAATTCAACATCTAATACACCAATTCAAATTCTTAGATAGGGTTTCGGTCTCTTTATCTTACCCACGCGTAGAGCAACTCAAACTCGATAAGCTCCACAAGCTAAATCAAACCTAAAACACCAAATTGGGCAAAATCTCATCACAAGGGCTCAATTTCACAAATAGAAAGGGGTAGAAAATCTGAAATAAAATTGAGGCTTACCCATGAAATTGATCCAATAGAAACATAGAGCTCGACGTGCTGGATGTGTGGCTGTAATTGGTGCGGTGATCGGAGCTCAGATGAAGAAGTTATGGTGGATGGAAGTGGGAGTTACATTTTGATCTTTACCTTCCCCTTTCCATGGATGTTGGAACGTAATGAAGAATGGAAGGGAAATGATGAGCTGAAGCTCATTTAAATAATGGGTCTGGTTGGGCCCACAGGCCCGGTTTGGGCCCGGTTCAACTGGTTCTGCCCATTCGGCCCAATCTTGGGCCAAATTCTTTGAAATTCTTATTTTAACGAGCTCTATCTTATTTTAATATTAGATTTATATTTTTAATTTTCCATATTAAAATTTAATTTATTAACTAATTATTCGCTAATTTCACGGGGTATATGATGAGCGGATAATTTATACGCTTTTTGACATTGTTTTTAGTATGTTTTTAGTAGGATCTAGTTACTTTTAGGGATGTTTTTAATAGATTTTGTGTTAAATTCATATTTCTGGACTTTACTATGAGTTTGTGTGTTTTTCTGTGATTTTAGGTATTTTCTGGCTGAAATTGAGGGACTTGAGCAGAAATCAGATTCAGAGGTTGAAAAAGGACTGCTGATGCTGTTGGATTCTGACCTCCCTGCACTCAAAGTGGATTTTCTGGAGCTACAGAACTCGAAATGGCGTGCTTCCAATTGCGTTGGAAAGTAGACATCCAGGGCTTTCCAGCAATATATAATAGTCTATACTTTGGCCAAGAATTGACGACGTAAACTGGCGTTCAACGCCAGCTTTCTACCCAAATCTGGCGTCCAGCGCCAGAAAAGGATCCAAAACCAGAGTTGAACGCCCAAACTGGCACAAAAACTGGCGTTCAACTCCACAATTGGCCTCTGCACGTGCAACACTTAAGCTCAGCCCAAACACACACCAAGTGGGCCCCAGAAGTGGATTTATACATCAAATACTTACTCATGTAAACCCTAGTAGCTAGTTTATTATAAATAGGACCTCTTACTATTGTATTAGGCATCTTTGGTCTCAGTTTTAATCCATTGTTCATCTTAGGAGACTATTGATCACGTCTTAGGGGGGCTGGCCATCTCGGCCATGCCTGGACCTTCACTTATGTATTTTCATACGGTAGAGTTTCTACACTCCATAGATTAAGGTGTGGAGCTCTGCTGTTCCTCAAAGATTAATGCAAAGTACTACTGTTTTCTATTCAATTCATCTTATTTCGCTTCTAAGATATCCATTCGCACCCAAGAACGTGATGAAGGTGATGATTATGTGTGACGCTCATCATCCTTCTCCCTTATAAACGCGTGCCTGACAAACACTTCTGTTCTACATGAAATAAGCTAGGATGAATATCTCTTAGATCTCCTAACCGGAATCTTCGTGGCGTAAGCTAGAATGATGGCGGCATTCAAGAGAATCCGGAAAGTCTAAACCTTGTCTGTGGTATTCCGAGTAGGATTCAATGACTGAATGACTGTGACGAGCTTCAAACTCGCGAGTGTTGGGCGTTAGTGACAGACGCAAAAGGAGGGTGAATCCTACTCCAGCATGATCGAGAACCGACAGATGATTGGCCGTGCTGTGACAGAGCATGTGAGCATATCTTTCACTGAGAGGAGGGGATGTAGCCACTGACAACGGTGATGCCCTTGCATACAGCCAGCCATGGAAAGGAGTAAGACTGATTGGATGAAGATAGCAGGAAAGCAGAGGTTCAGAGGAACGAAAAGCATCTCCATTCGCTTGTCTGTAATTCCTACCAATGAATTACATAAGTATCTCTATCCCTATTTTACTATATAATATTCGAAAACACCATTATCACTTTATATCTGCCTGACTGAGATTTACAAGGTGACCATAGCTTGCTTCATACCAACAATCTCCGTGGGATTCGACCCTTACTCACGTAAGGTATTACTTGGACGACCCAGTGCACTTGCTGGTTAGTTGTATCGAAGTTGTGACAACTATGAATTAAGATCAGAGCACCAAGCTTTGGAGCCATTACCAGGATTTGTTCGAGCCTGGAGATCACAATTTCGTGCACCAAGTTTTTGGCGCCGTTGCCGGGGATTGTTTGAGTTTGGACAACTGACGGTTCATCTTGTTGCTCAGATTAGGTAATTTTCTTTTTATTTTATTTTCAAAAATTTTTCAAAAATATTTCAAAAATCTCTCATATGTT